>NC_047668.1:7847500-8047500 GCF_011762505.2 Arvicanthis niloticus | reverse complement strand
TGACAATGTCAGGTCAATAAATATCTCTATTGAGAAACCGCTTTCTGAAGTTTTTGTGGACTTTCATTTGATTTCCCAAGATATTCCATATCTTTCCTATATTCTGATTAGAGCACAGTTTCTAGGTATCTCAGCATTTTGCCATTTCGTACTTCTGTTTATACCATAAATACAGACACTCTCTACTATGCTTTCTCTAGTTTTACCTCATGATGCACTCATCAGTCCTAAGACAAATGTCCATAGGAAAAACGAATAACTTCAGCCGTGCATTAATAATGAACATCCTCTATTTTGATACTTTCTCTCCTTAATTATATCAGTTTGTTGTCTAAATGTAAAATCTTCAGCCATATTTAGCAATGGTTTCACATACCCTGGCCCTTATCTGGTAACTGATTCAGTCAAGGAACCTGTGGGTCATTGAGTACCACTTAATTTGCTTTCTCCTCAATCATGTATCAGAATTTAAAACTGAATGTGGTATTATGCTTTCGAATATGTGTTTTATATATATTATTTGTTCTGTAATTTTAATGATGCAATTACAATTCTGTTTCAGGTCCTTGGTTAAAACAACAAATATCAGTTACTACATCATAAATAGAACATTTGTTATTTATTTGTTAACCATTAAAGTAACAGTATTAAATTAGCAAACCTTTAACACTTTACAAAATAAACTACCAAATTATAATTTTTCAAAAATATATTAAATTATATATTAGTTTATAATAAAAATTAAATCTAAGAAATTATTAAGCCTATAAGATACCACTACAATAACCATAAACCAAGATTGTCTGGGTAAACAAGGATAGATTATGTACTAGAGGCAGGGGAATTTAAAGGATGTTCCCATGTCTTGTGGATATAGAATATTGGTAGTCTTATGTACTTCAATCAGAAATATTATATATAAAATTTTTGTGTAGTTTGTTTTTAACATTGTTTTTGTGGATAAGATTTTTTTTCTATTAGACTTCTTATTATAAAACTCAGTATAGAACAGAGTCAAAAAATAAGACATAATATAATACTAAGTTATACATGTATCAAGCTCATACCTATTGATTTTTAAAATTTAACATTAAAAAGTTTACTGCTTACAGCTTTATGGTTAATAGACTGTATGTTTGATTCTCATGTATGTCCCAAATCTATGTCTTTCTCAAAAAAAGAAAGAAAAATTTGTTAGTAGACTTCATCATGTGAGATAGAGTCTATTGATAGGACAGGATTAGCTGATACTTTAATCAGAACTCCTAAATGCAAAAACTGTGACAATGTTTGTATGTTCTCTAAGACACTCAATTAATTTTTTTTCTTCTAACAAATCAAGATATTAACATAGTCTACTTCAGATCCATTGCAGTGGGATTGCAAGCTGAAAAAAAAAAAAAAAACCACTTTGGAAAACAATCGGAATGTTCCTCGGGAAATTCTAAATAGTTCTACCTGAAGACACAGATATACCACTCCTGGGCATATACCCAAAAAGATGCTCCAAAATATAACAAGGATACTATGTTAGTAGTGGCCTTATTTATAATAGCAGAAGCTGGAAACAAGCCAGATGTCCCTCAATGGAAGAATGCATATGAAAATCCAGTGCATTTATGCAGTGGAGCGCTACTCAGCTATTAGAAGAGCATACGTGGATGGGTCCATGGCTCCAGCTGCATATGTAGCAGAGGATGGCCTTATCTGACATCAATGGGAGAAGAGGCCCTTGGTCCTGTGGAAGCTTGATGGCCCAGCATGGGGGGAGGGGCTTACCAGAGTGATGAGGTGGGAGTGGATGGGTTAGTGGAGGAGTCCCTGCTTAGAGACAAAGGGAGGAGGATGAGATGGGAGTTATGGATGGAAAGACTGAGAAGGAGGACATTTGGAATGTAAATAAGTAAAATAATTAATAATTAAAAAATAATAAGAAGGGACAACATGTGGGGCAAAAGTAAATTCTTAAAATGCGTAGAATGGGTAAAAAAAAAAAAAAAAAAAAAAAAAAAAGGAACACTAGGAATCTTAATTTATCATCCAAGTCCTATGCAGAATAGATGGTAACACTGTTACTGAAATTATTGTCATTAAAGGGAAGTTTCTTTCTCTCATTAAAATGATAAGAATGGTGCCAACAGGACAAAGCCCATCCTGCTATGGCTCCTATTTAAAGAGCTTCAGAGGTTTCCTATTTTTAGTAATAAGTGCATACAAATGCTGATGCAATTGTGGTTTGATGGGAGTAGGGCCCACTCTGTGTTGTGCAGCATAAATTGGCAGAGTAGAATGCATGGGACTAGAGAAAAGCGAGATGGAGGAATCATGTATTCTTACTTCATGGTTTCAGGGAACCATTGAATCCATGCAACATACTGTAGTTTGAAAGGGCTTCAAGGAGGCCCTGTGAGACCACTTAGTGAAGTGGTAAAAGCAAAGCCTTGGTTGTGGGAGAAATCCCAAGAAGATGGAGATTACAGAGCTCTCAGACATCTGCATACAGAGAGATGAACTATACTGACGGACATAAGCTGTAGGCAGCAAAGCTGGAGGGATAAGACTGTTGAAACCTTTGACAGAAGCCCCAAATACTTGACTTGCAGCTACATTTGTTAACTGCCCTTTACTGTTTCAGACCTACTTTTCAGGTCAACATTTTTCTCACAATTTCCCTATTCTTTCTTTTTAGGGAAAGAATGTTTATTGCATGCCATTGTATGTTGGAAGTATTTAGTTTATTTGTAACTCGCATGGGGGTCACTTTTAAAGAATGTCTTTAGTCTCAGAAGAGATTTGAAAGTAATCGTTTTGAGAGTGCTAAAGATTTTGGAGACTTTTGAAGTTTAACTAAGTGCATTTTGCATCATAAGTTGTCCACGAGCCTATGTAGTCCATTGTGAAACTTGGTGGTTTAAATGAAAAATATCACCTCATAGGCTCATGTATTTGAAAACTTGCTCCTTAGTTTGAGTGCTTGTTTCAGGATGATACAGAACATTTAGGGCATACAACTTCCTGGAGGAGGTAAGCTACTGAAGGCTGAGGAGTTCTGTCACAGTTTTATTTCTGACTTTTTTCTAACTTTGTCTCCTGTATAAATGGAAGCTGTGTGATCACCCAGCTTCCAGATCACAATGTAAAACTGTCCTTACTGTTTTGGAATCTAACCCTCTGAAACTGTATGGGAAACTAAAATCTTCCTTCCCTGAGTTGCATAGGTAAAACAACAGAAAAATACCCAATAAAATGATACATACCTCAGTCATAACTAGTGTCAACTTAAAAAGAGCTGAGAGAGTCTCACCAAAAACACCAAGAACCAGGGTTTTTCTGAGAATTCAAAAGGGGTTCATAAAATTAAATTTAACTGGCTTTGAATATCATATTCTTATTTATTTACCAATTAAATGGTAATGTTTGGTTTTTATTTTCCTGATGTGACTGTAAACAAAGTATGACGTGCCACAAATTCAGAAATTTGGCTTCTAGTAACTCTTAATTCTCAAACTTAGTCAACATAGATACACTCAGATTTCCATGGTGTAAGATAATGAACTTTAATGACAACTTGTTTAACTTTATCTGGGTTCATTGACTTTTTCCTTATTAGCTAATCCATACCACAGACATTTTTAAAGGCTGATAACTAATGCATTGTACAAATTGATACTAGTTATACCAAAGTAATACTGGCTTTGTATAATATATCACAACCAATGATGGGCCTTTCTCTCCACCTGAAGATTGAGACATATGGAAGAGATACAGTTAAATGTAACATTTGAAAACTAGTTTAAAGGAACAGATAAGGTAATCCTAACTAGAATAATTATTAAATCCCTTGAACTTTGATCCATGTTTCTCAATAAAAAAAAAGTGAATGTACTTAAAATCACTTTAAGAGAAACTGGTAAATTCTATCAGATACATCAAGCTAAGGATTTAAATAGTTACACAAAAGTAAGTGATCCTTAGCCAAAAGATAATATTAAAAAAGTACATCTACTGTCTTAAAAGAGAGTTCTCTCTCTCTCCCTCTCCCTCCCCCCTCTTCCTCCCCCCATTTCCCTCCCCCCTCTTTGTGTGGGTGCACATGCATGCATGTGAGCAGGTGTATGTGTGTTTCATTTGAAGTCTCTATAAGGATGTCTCAATACTTATATACAAACTAAAGAAAGTTTTTTTTAATTTTACACACTCAGTAAACTGCCCTAATTTTTTCCCATTTGCGTGTTTTAATATTCTTCGGTGGCAGCCAATAATGCATAATAAAGTTTAATAAGCCCCATAAAAGCATTGTAGTAAAAATGAGATTATTAGGTAACCATTTATTCCATGATTAACCTTATCAGCCTTGTTCAGCCAAATTTCACTGCTTGGACACTGTGAGATCATAGAGATTTGCTTTCACATCACACTGGTGTGTTTTGTTAAAATGCCTTGCTCTTTCAAGGTAACATGTTTAAGACTGTTTCAGATGATCTTCAGAGATTTTATTTCATACCTTTCTAATATGTTACTAAGACTCTAAGAGGACAAATAATTCAGGTAACAGTTCACTCATATCTCTATATTATTGTCCTCTGGACTACTCTTATTGGGAATAAAATTCATTTTTAGATTGATTTATGCATAATAATCTCCCTCTTGGAGGATAGCAAGCTATGACACTAATCATTTAGTAAGAATATTTGTGTATGATTTCATTAGCACAAATTGCTATAAAAATTGCCAAATTGGCAAGTTTGGATAACATAAATGTTTATTCTCCTCATGGTTCTGAAGGCTGGTTAGTGGAAGATCAATACACTGGTAGATTTAATATTTTTGCAGCATGTTCCTTCAACAGCCACATTTTCACTTTGTCCTCCTTTGTCTAAATCAAATTATCTAGCACAATTCTGATATATACCATCTCATTGGAGTAAGAACATCAAAATGTGAATGAAGGTGGGGGAATCTGACAATGGCAATCATATTGTATAGTGAACACTAATGGAACTCAATGAGTCTGCAAAAGGAATGGAAGATAGAAAATTGGATGGCTATACAAGGGAGAAAGTATCTGAGAGGCGGTGAAGGGATGAAGATGATCAAAATACAAAGTATAAAAACTTCAAATAATTATAAAGCACTTCATCTTCCTATACTATAAATAAAAAGATTGGCAAAATAATTTAGAACTTACATATGTATTCCCTGTATAATTTTTGCACTTTAATACATTATTGTTATGATAGAATTATATCAGTATTCTTCTTTTTCTCCAGTTTACAACTTTTTCTCATCCTCCAACCCCTAGCATACCCAATACCTCCACTAAATGACTTTTTTGCTTTGATTAATATTATTACATGTCTATCTGTACTTGTATGCATAAATAAGTAAATAGTACATATAACATGATGAATCTAGTTGTGTGTGTGTGTGTGTGTGTGTGTGGTTTCTGGATTGACTACTTTGTATTAGACAACCAATAAGGAATCTCACCCCTGGGACATGCTAATTCCCCTCTCTCACCAGTCATAGGACACTTATAATTCTTTTTTTTTCCATAATATATTTTCTTTATTTACATTTCAAATGTTATCCCTTTCAGGGTCTCTCCCTCCCGCCCCTGCTTCACCACCACTGGAATCCCCCTATCCTATCCCATTCCTCCTCCCCCTACTTTTTGAGGGTGTTCCCCCAACCACCTACCCACTTCTGCCTCCCTGCCCTGGCATTTCCCTACACTGGGGCATGGAGCCTTCACAAGACCAAGGGCCTCTTCTCCCACTGATGCCTGAAGAGGTCATCCTTTGCTACACATGGGGCTGGAGCCATGGGTCTCTCCATGGTACTCCTTGGTTGGTGGTTTAGTCCCTGAGAGCTCTGGTTGGTTGATATTGTTGTTCTTCCTATGGGGTTGCAAACCCCTTAAACTCCTTTAGTCCTTTCTTTATTTTCTCCATAGGGGATCCCCTATGGTTGGCTGTGAGCATGATGTGACTCTATTTGTCAGGCTCTGGCAGAGCCTCAAATGAGACAGCTATATCAGGCTCCTGTCAGCATGCACTTCTTCGCATCCACAATAGTGTATGGGTTTGGTGACTGCATGTGGGATGGATCCCCAGGTGTGGCAGTCTCTGGATGGCCTTTCCTTCAGTCTCTGCTCCACACATTGTTGCCATATTTGCTCCCATGAGCATTTTGTTCCCCCTTCTAAGAAGGACTGAAGCGCCCACACTTTGGTCTTCCTTTTTCTTGAGCTTCACATGGTCTGTGAATTGTATCTTGGTACATGATAACTTGATAGCCCTAAAAAGAAAACCATCACAACCTACCTGTGGCCTTGGAAATATAACCCCATAACTATAAGGATTAAATTCTGACAGAAAACTGAAGGTCATTATTAAAAAACAGTGGATACTGGGTTATAAATAAATGGTCAATTTATAGGTAAATTGTTGAGCTTCAGGAAGTGAATTTACTATCCAAAATTCAAAAGAAAACAAAACCAAAATGAAAGAACCTTCTGCTTACTATCATTTGGTCCATTGCCCCAAATTGGCCCAATATGGTATTCCTAAAATATGAGCCTCATAAAATAGCAACCCTCAAAACTCCAATTTCTTCACAAAGCCATTTGGTAATCATCGGGTTAAAGATCCAGGAAGCAACAAAAGCCAGCCTCTTTGTTTTTCAGGATGCTAGAAGTATATCAATTCCATAACCATTCTCAACTGGACTTAGGTGAAGACAGCTCACTCTTCCTAGACCCCCAAACCCTCTTATGATATTGGAATTCGAATTAATCAAACAATAAGCTCCATTTCCAATTTCTAAAACTGTAAATGGTAGCAACCTAAGAGCACACTAGGAGATCTCCAAGGAAAGTGTGTAGTGAGCGCCAAGATGGCGCTGGTCTCATGTTTCCCCAGCAGTAAACAATTATTCTGCGCAGCTGCTAGGCAGAAAGAGCGCCAAGTCACTGGCCTATCCCGAGGCGTAATATTGGGTGGTGAGCGAACAGCCATTCAGAAGTGAATACGTCACTCTAGGGTGTATTTAAACGAGCCTCTTCCGGTTTCTTCCGTCTTTCCGCTTTATCGTGTGGAGTAATAAAAGGTCCTCGTCGCAGTACACCCAATTACCACCTCCCTATCCTTATTCGCGGGCGAAAAGGGATTTTGGGGGCGCTCGTTACAAAAGTGTATTTGTGTGTTGTCAGCAAGATACTCACTCTCAAGATGGCTCTCCCTGCTTAGATTCCTATAGACATACACACCAGCTTAATTCCAGGAATGGTGGTTGAGTGAACGTTAAGGGCCTGGGGACTACCTGGATTGCTTGTACCAATAGTTTAACTGAGTATGCATTTTCTAAACTATTGCACTGGAGGAGGTACCCTTCTTTTTGTTTTTATATTTGTCATATCACAGGTGTTCATCTATAGTAGAGAAGAAGGCAGGATGCACCTAAATATAGATTCTGAGCATCCCTGTGTGGTGAGTAATCCCCTTTCTCACTCTCTTATTGGTGCAGGCAGACAATCCATGGCTCTGTTACAGCTGAAACTTCAGCCTTCATTGTAGGGGTTAAAAAATTTAAACCTCAGTGCTCAAGTAGACATGGAAGTAGGTCATCTGAAAAACCCCACTTCCCAACTAGATGTTCACGTAGATTTCTTTGCAGATGTTATTTTTCGGGATCACAGAGAATTGGACCTCCTTTTTATTAAGCAAAGAGTTTTATTTATGGCACTGTGAGAAAGTGTTTCTTCTATGCCCACCAGTAATGTGTAATTATTTCATTAAAAATGTTTTGAATTTCAAAAAAAAAAAAAAATTAACTGTGCCTAAAAATAACATTAAAGAAAAAAAATACCAAAAATCTGACAACTGATATCAGTCTCTGGTTAACTAGTTTACCTTAAAATTACTGAACCATTAAACTTTTTACTGCTCGGTGCAAAAGAGATGTCCTCAAGGGTGTGAGCATGGGAGATCTGGCCCTGTCACTCATTTCCTGTGAGGTGGCATGGGCAGGGGTCAATGCCATTCCTCCACCTGTCCTTTGTTCTGTGAAGCAGCTGTGGACACTGCTACTTTAAGGCTGAAGCATTGGGTGAGCTAGTGGGGCAGTGCTTGAAAGCTTACGTTGGTGGTGCAAGTGTAGTAAAGGTTGTAGTCTGACCAACTCAGCTACTACCCAGGGCCAAATCCAGGGCTGTGTTTTATCTGTGACCTTCTGGAGCATGTCCAGAAGATGCAAAGTTTCAACTTCCAGTGAGATTTTTTTTCTACCCTTTGATTTGTTTTATTTACTTTTTTTAAATTTTATTTTGGGTGGATTTTCAAGGGCAGTTGTTACAAAGAGATGGGAAGACAAGTGGGATTGGGGTGCATGATGTGAAATTCACAAAGAATCACTAAAAATCTAAGAAAAATAAGATTTAAAATATAGTAAACAAAATGACTGTGGTAGATTCTTTTCCAACATTGCCAGTAATCTATAACTTCACTAGTGCCGGGAAGTATATTTTATTTCCTCTCCCCTGCTCGATTGAGCTGACTTTCCAGATTAAATTTACTTTGGTTAGACTGTGTGCAGTTACAATTATGTGTGAAGTGCTTGGGAAGAAGTAACCCAAATCCTAAATAATTGACCACATTACCTATAGCCTTAGCAATAATCCTGTCTCCCTCACTTTATTCTTTCTGTCCTTCCTGGGCTTTCTGATACAGGGTCATGGAATATAGCCCAATCTGTACAGGAACTAAGATCCCCTCTGTATTTGTCTTCTAGGTGTTATGATTATAAGCATACTTTTTTTTTTTTTTTTTTTTTTTTTTTGTTTTTCAAGACAGGGTTTCTCTGTGTAGCCCTGGCTGTCCTGGAACTCACTCTGTAGATCAGGCTGGCCTCAAACTCAGAAATCCACCTGCCTCTGCCTCCCAAGTACTGGGATTAAAGGCATGCGCCACCACCGCCTGGCAAGCATACACTTTTTATACATGGCTTTTTTTTGTTTTCTGCATCAAGCCTCAATTATATGTTTCCAGCCCCATAGTGTTCTAGCATAACTATCATTCATTCCTCACGATATAAGACAAGAATATTTTCTCCCTGCCTACAATTTTAAGGTCAATCTCATAGAAAATAGGCTATTCTTATCTATTTCCAACGTCAACCTAAGTGGGACTAGTTATCAGGGGTGACTTTCAGTCTAGGTTATCTTCATCTCTATATGGTACTTTACAATTCTTTTCATTTTTTTTTTAATTTAGAGCCTCATAAGCAAATACAGCATCTACATAATTCCCATCCCTTTCTAGAAATCCTTCTGTATCTCTGTCTCCTAACTATATTCATCGTCTCTTCTATAGTTATCATTGTTACACACATACATGCACACACATAACAAATATATATTTAGGAGGTATTAGGAGGTCTTATATATGTTTTTCACACAATAAAAACAAATATAATTATAAATATTTATTTATTTATATTTTTCTGAGTCTTTTTTATCAATTTAGCATTCTTATATGTATTATGTCCAGGCTTGATCACTTGAGACTGACAACCTCTGTTGTCAGGGATCTCTTCCTGGAGGAAATTGATTCTTCCTCTCTTGGCAGCAATTGACCATTTGTAATGCTTCATCCTCGACAGATAGGACTCTGTAGGATGTCTCCTTCACATTGGCATGTCAACTGATACTTTTTTAATCTTACTCTATTCACGCAACCATATTGCTGGAAACTCAGAAATGTATTTTTCTTGTTATGCTCAGGAGTCACTCCCTAGGAGCTGGTAACCTAGCCCTCCATTTTTTAAAATATTACTTCTTTTTTTTCCATAATGTCTTCTGAAATGGATAGAATGAGAGTACCATATAGGCTGACATGTTTGAATGTTTGGTTTCTAGTTAGTAGAACTGTTTGGGAAGGAGATTTGTCCTTCTAGAAAAAGATTTGTCCTTCTAGGAAGAGATGTGACCTTCATGGAGGAGCTGTGTAACTAGGCTTGGGCTTTGAGGTTTCAAAAGTCCAAACCATGCTCAGTTTCTCTTTCTCTCTGCCTATAATTTACCTATCAGATATGAATTCTCAGAGTCTGCTCCAGGCCATATCTGTCTTTCCTCATGTTCCCTGCCATTCATGTCATGGAATAACAATCTGAAAATGTAAGGAAGCTCCCAGTTAAATTGTTTTAGTTTATACGTGTTGTGTTCACCATATTTTATTTTCTTCACAGCAACAGAATGGTAACCAAGACACTTTCCTAAGCCTTTGGTGTGTGTGGGCTGCATCCACAAACACTTATTCCCCGCATTGTAATCAGTTGTAGATCTCTGTAACCTTCTCTATCTGTTACAAAAGGATTCTTCTTTGGTGATAGTGTGAGGAATGTATGTTTTGGTGTATAAGAATAATATTTAAAGGAGTTGAGGGAGCTAAAAATATGATCAAAATATATTGCATAAAAGTTTGTAAATAAATAAAAATAATAAGGTTTAGTATGTAGTTGGAAATTGTATTATTTTCGGGAAATAGAAGTTAAAGGTTTTCCTTTCAGTTCTAATGACCGTTCCTGCTATGAGCTAGAATCGTCAGACTTTCAAAACATCATTCCATTTAGTACTCAGTATTCTGACCGTAAATGTGTTTTAATTTTGAATCAGATTATTTTCTTAAAAGAAGTCCCTCATTGTGTGCTCTAACACAGACTTTTCCCAAGAAAATCTTGCTATATTCTGAATTAATTTTTGAAAGTGGGGAGAGTTCCAAAATACATCAGGCTTAGTGAATTGTATCAGCAGCTGCAGACCAAAGGGCTCTTGTTATCAGTCTAGTTGCATAGAAACCCTGCTGCAAAAAAAAAAAAAAAAATCTGCTTTTCAACTAAACCCAATACCTAAATGATACCAGTCGGTACTGTCTCCATGTGTGAAGGAGACAATGCCTTCCACTGTTAATGTCTTTGTTCCATCTTATTCTTAAAGGGAATCTATGAATAGACTAGAACTTCCTGGCAAAGTAAACCTTAAACCAATTAGCTCTTTACCCTCTGATTCTGCAGCCAGCGATAAAATGAAGGTTGAAAACAGCTGAATTGCATCAGAATGCTCATAAACCACCACAGCTATACATAGAAATTCCAGAGGGGAATAGAAAGAACTGTGTGGGAAGGAAAGACAGTAGCTAGCACTTGATAGAAAACTCTAGGTCTGTGGAACTGGATGAAGAGGTTTACTGATAAAATTATCAATTTCCATCAATTACAAGCTAGAATAAGCAATGACTTTAAGATCAAGGTTACAACAGCAAAGGTCTCTAGCAGAGTTGTAACACCACCTCAGTGTACAGCCTTCTCTAATTCTCTCCATGTGCAATCAAAAGAGACAACTGAAGCCTGAGGAAATCACAGGCAGACATTAGAACTATGTTTTCACTTTGTGCTTTTTATCTGTGTGCCCACAGCCTGATTTCTTTAAGTCGGTCTAACTGTTTTCAGTCATTGGGCCTCAGGGTGTGGAGTTATTTACATAAGGGTCTGGAGAAAAAAAAACTCTTCATAAAATTTCCATGTATAAATGGAAAGACTTCTATGAAGTGCACTAGCTAAACTTGGTGATAAATTCCTTTTTATCAGCCATGTGCTTTAATTTGGTGAAATGCATTCTGGTTCCATGACAAAAAGAAATGAATTACCAGAGGAGATTTATATTTTTAATTGGAAAATATAAAAAGTTGACAGGTTTTGCAAAGTACCCTGTAAAAGAACCCTCAATATTTAAAGGAACTACTTTGCTTGCACTGAAAAACATGCTGGGTGAGTCTATGAGTATGTGGGAAAGTGTTCATGGATGCCATAGCTAATCTGACGTTAATGAACAGTTACTTCCATAATTAGGATTGGAAAGGCTAATTTAGTTCTTATTATCTTCCCACTTGAAAGCAATTAGTGAATATCATACTAAAGATGTTTGAGAACAATTGCAAAGCTTTATAAAGTATAAAATTTATCTAAGAAGCATAATTTATTTTGGTACTTCCATCATTTGACAATTGTAAATAGACTGTAAGATGTTTACCTTGATTTGAATGTCACATAATATATACATGTACCAAAACATCACATAGTAACCTACAAAGTGTTTAATTTTATTTATAAATTTAAAAGTGAGTTAAAATACCTAATTGATCAAGTCTAACCGAATTAGACTCATAATACCTATTACACTCGCTTGCTATTTTCTGGTCAAGTCCTTTCCTATTCTAAGAAATAAGATATGCATAAGCAATCTCATATTGTTTAAACAGCTAATTTACATATTCTACACCACCAAATAATATATTAGAGTGAAATACATCCTAGGAGAGCAGAAAAACTCATTTTAGTTTACTAGAGCTATGTGTTTATTTCTTTTGTGACTTACTTTGCTTATTTATTTTTTTTTTTTTGGTTTTTCGAGACAGGGTTTCTCTGTGTAGCCCCGGCTGTCCTGGAACTCACTCTGTAGACCAGGCTGGCCTCGAACTCAGAAATCCACCTGCCTCTGCCTCCCAAGTGCTGGGATTAAAGGCGTGCGCCACCACCGCCCGGCACTTTGCTTATTTTTATTTTATTGTTTATGAGAATAAACTACTCTTGAGCTAAAAGGACATTAAGATTGACTAAACTTTTCCTTGAACATCACCACATATAAATTGTTTGTATGCTGTATGTGAGGGCAATTCTTTTTTCAGACATTATGTAAATATATATATATATATATATATATATATATATATACATATATATATATATTTCAATTTAATCTAACTAGTAATAAAAGTTAAGAGGCTTTTATTATTTCATGTTATATTTTTTTGTTTCTTCCTTTGTTCCTTTGAAACCATGAACTCCTTCCAACATGATGCTACAGGTTTCAGTACAATCCTCATTTTCATACTGCTGACTCATGAAAAACTGTCACAATTTTAGCTGGATTTAACTAATAAATACCCTTCTAACTAGACTTTGTTTATTCCAGTTACCTACTATTACTATCAGCAGAGACTCCTTCTTTGACCGAATTTAATCAGGTTACTCAGAAGCTTTTCCTTGACTGAGCTTTGGCATGCTGTAAGTTAAACAAGGACTATTTTAAGCCTTAAATATTAGACCACTATGCCAAAGCATATTTGTAAGAATGTTAATAGCCCATATCCACGGGATCAAACAATATATTGGGAAAATACAAACTAGAACAGAAAATATCCATTTGGTTTGGATGGACTGTAGTTGACAGGAGTCATGTGTTTGTTTTTTGTGTCTTACTGGCTTTGCTTACTTCTATATTACCGTTTATAACAGTAAACAAACACAAGCCAAGCAAACAGCTTTGACTAATATTTGACTACATTATCATCTCTCCTTTATAGGGACCTCACGATGAATTTGTCAGAACCAAGAGCTTCCCAAAGTAGAAGTGCTCTCTTAACCATGTGCTCTTGATAGTTGGATAGCAGTGCTGCTGTCTGGTTTAGTCCCTTTGAGTTTCATTATTTCTACTAAGGGAAGAAAGTATCCTGTAATGAGTGCTTGCTTGCCGTGGCGACTGCCACAAAGTTGAACAACGTCACTACATAATTTTGCTTACAGTATTTGATATCTGTTATCTCACTTTCACTAACTGTATGGATATGCATATTCTGTCTCTACCTGTTCAAACTATTTTGGTAAGTCCAAAACCCTGGTAGGCACACGAATGTTTAAATTCTTCCTAAACTTTTGAACTTTTATGGAAACTTATGTTCCAACTGATTTTCACTTATTGTATATAATAGTGAGATAAAGCTTCTTAATATTTATGTATCCCTAGTTAAATTTATATCAGTGAAATCCTAAGCAAAGCAGATGAGGAATACAAATTTACAAGTTAAGCATTTGTTTTGAAGATAATTTGATTTTTCTTCCTTTAAGCTATTTTGGTTTCTGATTGATATATTTCATCAACTTTCTTATTTGTTGTTTATTGATTGATTGGTTTTTTGAGAATGAGTAATCCAAGGTTGGTCTCAAATTCCCCATGTAGCCAAGAATTACCTAGAATTTCTGATTCTTCTCTCTTCACCTTTTGACTGCTAAGATAAAAAACGAGGTCCACTATAAGAGTTTATACATTGCTGGTGATCAATCCAGGGCTTCATCCATCCTAGACAAGCATTCCGTCAGGGATTCTTACCTGATTTGTATAACTATTCTTTAGCATTCTGAAACACATCTCAGAAAAGCATCTCAAAAAAAGTACATCAGAATATTTTCTCTTTCATATTGTCTACACATAAGCATTTTCTATAAAATGGCACATAGACTAATTATTAAAATCCTTATAATCAACCAACCAAGTTTTAATCTAAACCATTATAAATCTAGAGAAGTTTCAATGTTATTTCCAGCTTGTTTTACATCATTTGCTGTCTCAGATACAATCATCATGCCTTCTAGATCATCTTTGTCTGACTTTTTTTTATAATAATATATATTTTGTTTAAACTATAATATTTTAATTTTTATACTACTCTAAATATTTGTGATGTCAACTTGATGAGATTAGAATCTGGTAGTATTTAAGCTTCTGGGCACACATTTGAGGGATTATTCAAATTATATTATCATAGAGCTAGAGAGACGGCTCAGCAGTTTACATTATGTACTGCTCTGGCAGAAGAGATAAATTCTGTTTTTTTTTTTTTTTTTTTTTCAGAAACCATGTCAAGAAGCACATAATCACCTATAAATTCTGTTCCTAAACATCAAACTTTTCAGGCTTCTGCAGGCATCAGAATGTATCAAGACAGAAGAACACACACACACACACACACACACACAATTAAACATACAGAAACTAAAAATTGTAAGTTATGTTGTTCTATGGTCACACATATAGGAAACTGTATCAATTAGAGATATCACACATATAGGAAACTGTATCAATTGAGATAGAAAGGCTCACTATAAAGGAGGGTGGCTTCATTTCTTGGAAAGCATAAAAATATACACACATATAGAGTTTGAAAGGAACTAGTTATAGTTCATTCTATAACTAGGTCGACAATGCCACTTCCAGACCCTATAAGCTATAAGTAAAAAGCCAAAGTCTTGAAATTGGTTAACTCTTTTGGCGTTCATGATCATTGGAATTCTATAGAACTTTATGAGTTATTGACATTGCTCACTGTGGAAAGATACTGGTTTTGACATATTCTTGAGTCATAGAACATTGAGAAATCAAGCTGGAACTGATATGGAAGCTTCATCTTTAATGGCATAATGTTATAATATGCTATGTATGTATGCTAACTTCTGGGACCTTAGGCCTGTATTGAGTACTCTCTGGAAAGTAGTTGAGAGGTAAAAGTGTTGTTGGGGTCAAATTCGGTTTTCAGAGAGATTAAGGTTACTTTCTATTATAACATTAGTCTGTCTTGACTCTTAAGTTACTATGAGGCCAAAAGCTGCTTGTCTCTGAACAAATACCTATTGCTTAACAGAGAGTATTAAGTAAAAGGATTAATTGCTAGGGCTTATTTCTCTCTTGTCTAGAAATTTCAACTCTCCATGGCCAGGCATGATGGAGGCTTAGAGCAATTAGCTTTTATTGAACCAGAAGAAGAAACTCACACACACAAAAAAACCCTTTCACTCAAGCAAGTATGCATAAACACATGTACATTCATACAAACATTTTTGTTGGATACAACAATCTCTCTCATTAACTTAGATGATTACACAGACTCACAGACACACAAGCATAGACAAACACACACACACAAACACACACACACACACACACACACACACACACACACACACATGCCCAAGCACCAGTGCAGAAAGAACTCATTCATTCTGGATGAAAAATAAGCTTCATATTTTATTACATAAAGAAAGAAAAAGTCTCTACTCTTCAATTGAGCATGAAAAATCTTGGTCCTTATCAGTGAGAAGAAACCTGCTGTTAAGAGAAAACTTTATCTCATGGTTAGTAGAAGCCTGCCTGCTTTCTGCCTTCTCCTTGCATCTCCTTCTGCTCTGCTCTCTGTGTTCTATCCTGTCTCATCTCTGTCATCTTCTATTCTTCTTCTGCACCCTTAATTCTGCCTTCTTCTTTGTCTCTCCTTATCTGCTCAGCTCCTCATCTCTGGAATGTTTCTAATTGTATAATTTTTCTGCCTACTTAATTCTACTCTCACCTGTCTCTTAATGTCATTGTTACTAATTTTTTGTACATTTTCAGGAGAATATATATCACATGGTAGTCCAAAAGTTCACAAGAAGTTCAAACATAATTCAAATTATAAATTTAACAAGAAGTTATAACAGAGATATTAACCTGCTTTTCATTAAATGTATTTATCTAACTAGATATTAATTATCTCTTAGTAGCTCCACAGGTTCATTGAAAGTGTAAAACTGTAATTCTTATGTCTAAGTTAACATTGTTGCTTTGTGTAGATAAACCCAGTCTTGCACCTACAATAAATTGCCTATTCCTTTGACAACCTTTAGTTAATAGTGTTATGGACTAAAGGAATGTATTCCTAAATTGCAAATCTATATGCCTGCTTTTCATCTAGTGCAATTAACTCATGACATATGAAAACTGGCAGAGATCTAATTGCAGTATTCTTACTACAGTCATTATTATAAAGAGCTCAAGAATTATTAGTAGAAATTTAAAAATTTTTATCAAATCATCAATAGGAATTAAGAAATCATCTATTTGTCTATATAACATTATTAGAAGACAGTACATCTTTGTTGATCTGCAGAAAATCTGGTCAATAGGATGGCCTAATATCTAGGAATTGTTATATTAAATTTAATAATGACAAGAAAGGAATATCAATAACAAGAATCAGTCCTGAGATTAATCTCTTAGGGTCTTACTTCTGGGGCTCATCCATCATAGTCTATGCAAAATGGTGGACATCTCAGGAAAATATCTGCTAGGTTCAGCTTTTCCTAGATGGCTCCCGACTGCTCCCAAGAGGGAAAAGTAATTATCAGTGTAAGCTAGATGTGAGAACTACAATAGTGTCTGGCCTAGAATGCTAACTTGATGTACTTGTGTAATAGTGGTATGAATGTGATAGAAGTAACTAACCACTTTCTGCTTGGATTCAAGGGCCATTCAACAAAATAAAACTCATGCCTACCATAAATAATGAGACAAAGAACTCAAGTAGATTCTATGAGAGAATCTGCATTATTATTTCCCTAAATGAAGATACTGTTAAACAAATTCCTAAAGACTTATCATTATGAATATAAATTAGTACATCTCTCAGCTGTCATCAGAGAATCTTCCAATTGTAGTAGATATAGATTAACACACAGACCCACAGAAGGTCAATATAAAAATAATTTTAAAAAAAATATGTAGTGCTTAGCCCCAAACAGGGAATCAATGTCACACCTCATTCTGCCAATATTCGAGGATTTTCATAGTTATTTTTCTATTGTAAATACTGTTTTACAGCAAAAACACTCAACATTTTTGACGCCCAAGTGTGGGGCAGCTCGGTTCGCAACTTTTTTTTTTTAACTACAACACATCTTAAGCTTCATATGGTCTGTGACTTGTATCGTGGGTATTCTGAGCTTTGGGCTAATATCCACTTTCAGTGAGTACATGTCATGTGTATTCTCTTGTGTCTGGGTTACCTCCCTCAGGATGATATTTTCTAGTCCTATCCATTTGCCTGAAAATTTCATGAAGTCGTTGTTTTTAATGGCTTTGTAATACTGCATTGCGTAAATGTACCACATTTTCTGTATCCATTCCTTTATTGAGAGACATCTGGGTTCTTTCTAGCTTCTGTCTATTGTAAATAAGGCTGTTATGAACATATTGAAGCATGTGTTCTTGTTATATGTTGGAGCATCATTTGGGTGTATACCCAGGAATGGTAAACCTGGGTCTTCATGGAGAACTATTTTCAGTTTTCTGAGAAACTGCCAGATTGATTTCTAGAATGTTTGTACCAGCTTGCAATCCCACCAGCAATAGAGACGTGTTTCTCTTTCTCTACATCCTTGCCAGTATCTTCCATTACCTGAGAATTTGAACTGACTGATAAGAGGTAAAATCTCAGGGTCTTTTTTGATTTTACCTAATGACTACAGATATTGAACATTTCTTTAGGTGCCCCATAGGAGGAACAACAATATCAACTAACCTGACCCCCCAAGAGTTCCCAGGGACTGAATCACCAACCAGAGTACTCATGGAGGGACACATAGCTCCAGCAACATATGTAGCAGAGGATGGCCTTATCTGGCAGCAATGAAAGAGGATGCCCTTGGCCTCCCCAGAGTAGGGGAATGCTAGAGTGGTAAGGCAGGAATGAGGGGATCAGTGGGAGAGCACCCTTATAGAGGCAAAGTAGAAGAGGGATTGGCTGGGGGAGGGGGAATGGGGGTTGTTCCTAGCAGAAACTGGGAAGGCTAACAACATTTGAAATGTAGACTGAAGGAGCTGAAAGGGTTTGTGGCCCCATGGGAAAAGCAACAATACCAACCAATCAGAGCTCCCCAGGGTCTAAACCACCAGCCTGGGAGCACATAGGGAGAGACCCATGACTCCATCTGTACATATAGGGGAGGATGGCTTGTCTGGCATAGGTGGGAGTGGAGATCCTTGGTCCCATGAAGGCTGAACACCAAGTGGGGGAGGGGGGAATTCAAGGGTGGGGAGATGGGAGGGGGGTTGGTGGGGGCACATTCTCATAGAAGCATGAGGAGGGGGGATGGGATAGGAGGTTCCTGGGTGGTGGGGGGAATGGGGTAATGGGATAAAATCTGAAATGTAAATATAATATCCAATAAAAAATAAAGAAAAAAAAGAAATGTAAGTAGGTAAAATAACCAATAAAAAAGAAGAGAGCCCCTACTCTGTGCACAGGCCTGCCCAGCTCCCCTTCCAGGCCCCACAGGGCGGTCTATGCTGCCCTGCTAAGGCAGGGAAGGGAGGGCTGGACTGGCCATGCTGAACTTCTGCGCTGTCCCCAACTGCCCATGGAAGAGCATGCAGTCTGACCTGGCCTTCTTCAGGTTCCCGAAGGACCCGGCCAGATGCCAGCAGTTGGTTGAGAATTGTAGGAGAGCAGACTTAGAAGATAAAACACCTGATCAACTAAATAAACATTATCGACTATGTGCCTAACACTTGGAGACCTCTATGATCTCTAGAACTATGCATTTTGCAGGGGCATCAGAAAACTAAAGAATGATTGGGTTATTTTATTTCTCATTATTAATTGAAGCAGATACTTGCGAAGTCATTGGGAAAGTCCTTATCAGACAGTTATTCGAGATAATGCAATACCAACAATATTTGATCTTACCAGCCATTTGAGCAACCCACATAGCAGACACAGAAAACGAATAAAAGAGTCGAGTGAAGATGAAATCAGAACTCTGAACCAAGCAAAAAAAAAAAAATATTGAGGAAACTTCTAACAAGAAAAAGAAACTAACAGCACCACTTAGAACCCTAGTGCAGAAGCGGGTGATGGGGGGGCGGGGGATCAGCAAGATGGAAATGTGTTGCCTTTAACCTTTGAAGAGAAGAAGAACAAAGAGTACCTCGAATCATTATTTGAGATTTTGATTCTCATGGAAAAGCAGAACATTCCCTTGGATGGGCACGACGCTGATGAGATCCCAGAGGGTCTTTTTGCTCCAGATAACTTCCAGGCACTCCTGGAGTGCCGCATCAATTCTGGAGAAGTCCCAAGGAAGCACTTTGAGACCACGGAGGTCAACACTTTATTTATTCTGCTCTAAGACTCTGCAGAGGCAAATACTGGAGATCTGTGAGAGCTGCATCCGGGAGGAGACGCTCAGGGAAGTGCGTGCGGGACTCACACTTCTTTTCCATTATTACAGACAATGTGGTGGACTGAACAGGAGAGGAGCACCTGCCTTTGCTGGTGGGGTTTGTCGATGACGCTCAAAATCTGAGAGGAGTTTGTGAGATTTCTGCCCTAGGAAGTCGATGCAGAGATTTTAGCTGTGAAATTTCACACTACAATAACAGAGAACTGGGGATTGAATATGAAGTATTGTCGTGGTCAGGCTTACACTGTATCCAGTGGATTTTCTTCCAAAATGAAAGTTGTTGCTTCAGGACTTTTAGAAAAATATGCCCAAGCTGTCTCCACCCTCTGTTTTTCCTGTGCCTTAAAAGCATGGTTGGCCAAGCCTGTGCCTGTGCCTGTGACCGGGGTGTCCCTGGCTTTAGGAATCATTGAGAAAGTCTGTTCGTTTTTCCATAGATCTCCACAGCTGCTTTTAGAACTTGACAATGGTATTTCTGTTTCCTTTCTTTTCTTTTCTTTTCTTTTCTTTTCTTTTCTTTTCTTTTCTTTTCTTTTCTTTTTTCTTTTCCTTTCAGAATAGTGAAGAACGGGCTAAAGAACTGAAGGAGCTTTGTCATTCCAGGTGGACCGGCAGACATGATGCTTTTGAAATCTTAGTGGATCTCCTACAAGCACTTATGTTTAGATGGCATAACTAGTGACACGAATATTAGGTGGAATAACTATATAGCTGCATGAGCATTTGCACTCTGTAGTGCAGTGAGAGATTTTGATTTCATTGTTACCATTGTTGTTCTTAAGAATGTCTTATCTTTTACGAGAGCTTTTGGAAAGAATCTCCAGGGACAAACCTCTGATGTCTTCTTTGCAGCCAGCACCTTGACTGCAGTATTGCATTCACTTAATGAGGTGGTGGAAAATATTGAAGTTTATCATGAGTTTTGGTTTGAGGAAGCCACAAATTTAGCAACCAAACTTGACATTCAAATGAAACTCCCAGGGAAGTTCTGGAGATCCCAGCAAGGTAACATGGAATCTCAGCTAACCTCTGAGAGTTACTATAAAGACACTCTCTGTGTTCCAACAGTAGAGCACATTATTCAAGAACTTAAAGATATTTTCTCCGAACTGCACCTCAAAGCTCTGAAATGCCTAACTCTGGTACCCTCAGTGATGGGGAAGCTCAAATTTAACACATTAGAAGAGCACCATGTTGTCATGTACAGGAGTGACCTACCCAATCCTACCACATTTTCTGATGAGCTTCACTGTTGGAGAATCTAGTGGAAACACAGAGGAAAAGATATTGAGCTCCTGTCCACCATCTTTCTAACATCAAGTTTTTCCCTAATGTATATGCTTCGTTGAAGGTCCTGTGTCTTCTCCCTGTGCTGAAGGTTGAGAATGAGCCCTAAGAAAATGGATGGAAGCGTCTCAAAGCATACCTGTGGAATACTCTGACAGACCAGAGGTCAAGCAATTTGGTTTTGCTTAACATAAATTTTGATCTAAAACATGATTTAGATTTAATGGTGGACACATACATCAAATTCTATACAAATGAATCAGTGCTTCCTACAAATAATTCAGAGACCACTGAAAATACCTAGAAGATTTTTAAAATGGCTTTTGTCTTATTTTGCTGTTTGGAAGAAAAGCTGTAAGGTGTAGTAGGTCACTTAGTGACTTGCTGATAGACCTCCAGTTTAACATATCATTAGCTATTGGTATCCACGTGTTTAAATGGCCCCTGTTGGGACTGTCATACTTTGAATACCTATCCATTCTTCCAGAAGTTGGCATTGGGAGTGCCAAAATGGCTCTTTGCTAGTGGCACTCTGGAAATGTTTTAGTTAAAAGTCATTTTAGACATGACATTACCACTGTTGATTCAGTTATCAGTTATTAAGTTATCGGGAAAATAAATTTTGTGAGAGAAATACATTTTATAATGTGTCATGATGAAATACACCATTGACTTTAGACTTGGAGTTATAGGTGTTTAAATTCTGTGGTAGCAGCACTTGGAAGGCAGAGGTATGAGGATAACAAGTTTTAGGCCAGCCTGGACTACATAGTGAGAGCCTGTCTCAAAAACAAGTGAGAACTGGGTTGGAGCTTAGTGTGGAGCTCTTGCCTAGCACATGCAAGCCCTAGGCTCTCACTCAGTATTGCAAAAGCAAAACAACAGATCAGCTTGTAATGGGCAGTCCCAGAAAGTAATGAGCAGCCCTCTGTGTAGATTCTGTCAGGGCAGAAGAACCTCGGAGGATAAAGAATGGCAGAGCCAGGTGCTGCTGCTCCTCACAGGATTGTTGCTGTTTTCACTCCTTTGCTGAGCCCACATTATTACAGGCATTTTTGCTATTCACTTCTGCTTCACGGAGAGGACAGACCCAGAGGCCATCCACATAGGCAACCGACTTGTCTACTTTCTTCCTCTTTTTACATGATTATGTCCGCTGCCTCATCTTGATTTATAAGCAAAACCTACAGAAATAAATGTTTTGTGGTTTATCTAAACAATAATACAGAAAATATTGCTGGTATTTTTGGCGAATAAAATCAGTTTTGTACAGTTTATTTCAATCTAAATAAAACCTGAATTTTGTTTAAATTTCAAAAAAGAAAGAAGAAAAGAAGAGAAAATAAAAGAGCAATGAAAGGAAACTAGATGAGTGTGAATATGCATGTTTTGTAATGTGACCAGCTGCTTCAAGTCCCTGCCTCTGTCATGGAACTTAACATGGGGTACCATTTTGATGTACTGTGACCTCAGATTGTGAGTTAAAATCAATATTTTCTCCCTTAACTTGCTTTTGTCAGTGTTTTATTATAGCAATTATGATATAGATACAATATTACTTTTGTAATAGTGATAGAATGAGTTGTTCAGTCTTGTCCTATGCTCTGGGATTTTTTTTTTCTGATAATATTGATATGGATGCTAAATCAGCTTTCATATATATTGTTTAGGGTAGGATATTTGGAATACAAAACATTCTCATACACAAGTTTTCCTCTAGTTTATCTTGAAAAGTGAAATTACTTGAGTCAGTTGGTTTCATTGTAGATATATCTTCTAGTTTAGTTAATGGCTTGTTTCCAGTCTCTACAAAACTCTATAATAATTTAATTAAAATTGTAATATATTTGTTCTAGTTTGGATTCTGCTGTTTTAATAAAATACTCTGAGCCAGAGAAAGGTAAGGTAGGAGAGGTTGTATTTCAGTTCACATTTACAGTCCTCCCATGATAAAAGTCAGGGAATGAACTCAAGTAGGAATTGAATCAGACACAATGGAGGAACACTGTTTGGTAATTCACTTGCTCAGGGTCAGGCTTAATTTTCTTTCTTACCTAGCCCAGGATTCCTCCATCAGGAATGGTGCCACCCACAGTGGTATTGGTCCTTCTATAACGATTCATGATGGATACAATCCCCTAAACACTTGCACACAGGATAGTTTAAGTAATTCTTCAATTGAGGTTTTGCTTTGCATACAATACAGGTTGTAGAAAATTGATAAAGCCAACTAATATAGCATTCTAGTTTATCTTTTTTCTTCTTATAGTTAATAACTTTATGATCATTAAATCCTCATTTATTCTGTGATTATGCAATTACTTTAATTTCTCTTTATATTTAAATGCCTAGTGACACACATTAATTTACTTGATGGTTAAGTTGACTTGTGTTTTTCTGGAAAATATTTATTTTTCTTTTTTATTAATATATTCTCTCATCTATTACATCCCAACTCTAGATTCCCCTTCTTCCTTTCATCTCAGATCCCACATCCCTCCCCATCCATACATTCTCCAATTTCCTTATTGTTAGATCTTTTCTTTTTCACATCAATATTTAAAAATTAGCCAGTGGGGTTTCCTATAATTGTATGTTATATAAGCTTCAGGTTATATCAATACTTTGTATATATTAAATAGTACAACTATTCACCATAGTATTTCCCAGAATTCATATACTAATTTCTCAATGTAAAGAATTCCCACTCCGCAAGCTAAAGACACCTGTCCTGTACTGCAGCTGTTGGAATAGGAGATAGTATCTGGTACTATATGAATGGTCCAGTGGAAATCAGAGCAACAGGAACAAAGTCAATATGTTTTGCCTGTTGACTATTTACCTGAGTGATGCACTCTATTATCTCTCAAATGTGAGGTAATTTACATTTTGTAAATGGGGTAAAGTATCAGACATATGGGAACTCTTGATGATTCATAAATAAATGTTTCTCCTGTTAAGTCATTGGATTTTGAGCATTTTTGTGTTATTTCAGAAAGCTTAGTAAAAGTTTATATAGAGTAGCATAAAATACTGTTTTGATTCTTGGGAGTTAAATTTTTTTGACCTTCTCTAACAGTTATAGTATCCACTATGGTGCTAAGGAAGAATGGGATAACGGAAAACATTCTGCATTTCATAGTTCTGAGGAAATGTGTCCGAAACCTCTTCAGTTCCAGTAGTATATGCTCATAACTTATGTAGGCAAATCTCAGCAAAAAAAATTATCTGTTTTGATTAATATTTCTTTATCATGAAAATACATTACAGAATATCAGACTTTTATGAATTTCTGTTGCAATAATTATTCATGTCTTCTCCTTTAATACATTATATATTTTCTAATGTTATGTGACCTGCGCTTCATAGGACACAACAAAATAGGTCATGGTGTGCAATTATTTTAGAACATCAATGGATTTGTTCTGTTAATAAGTTGTGAGTACTGTTTCATAAATATTCATGAATATAATTCCCTTGCACATAATTGTTTATTTAGCTTACTTCTTGCAGAATAATTATAGCTTCTTAGACAAGAACCATATCTCATTTATTTTTATATCTTTAATACTAAGCAAAACACCTGACACATATATTGTGCTAATTAATGTTTCTGAACAGATGCACAATTGAGTAATCATATTTTAACATAGAAATGGGCCTGTGAGTGGGATTTATTGATTCTCAACTTACAGTGAGACATGTTGCAGCCATTCCTTTCTGGCGTTGACTTCTCTTATTCTCTATGGAGAAACACAGACAGGAGAATTTTGATATTTCATCATCAGCATACTTCTTAAATTCTACCTCCAAATGCCATTTTTACACTATCAGCCAGAATAACCCCCTACTTCCTTACACCTGTGCTATGATAATATCTCCTGGTTTTCTTCTCTACACCCATCAAATACCTCACTCAGTTATTATATAGAAATCAAAATGATTTCTCCTTACCTCAGTCCTTCCATTGTGTCCAACTGGATTTTCTAGTGGCAGTTCAAATGTTCACCTGGACTTCGACATCATTATATTTCTTTGCATTCTCTTCCACCTCCTCTCACATCTGTATTTCCTCTCTCAGATTTTGAAGGCATACTGACTTCCTGTGATTATAAAATACTCAAGAATTCTCCTGCAGTATTCTACTCTTTACTCTTTTCTGAGAGACTGATACTCTAAATCGATAATATTTAGATTCTCAGATCTAAATCAGAATTCTTTGCTTTACACCTGAATTATTATAATCATGAGTTTTATATATCTAGTTATTTAGTGATAGTGCTATGTTTACAGCATCATAAATGTGTGAAGCACATTTGTTTTGTCTAAACACCTTTTAGTCAGTTGATGTGTTAGTGCTTTGAATAGTTAGATTAAAATCACATTTTAATAAGAAAAAACTTATGATGATCTCAAGACTGTTAATAGGCTTTGTTCTAATTATTCTGTTTTTTATAGCAACATATCAGATAAATAATGACCATAATGATTAGAAATTCACCTACTGTTACTGTTTAGAAAAATTGTCATACTGTCAAAATGCATTCAAAATATTTGTGTTAATAATCATATTTTTTTTTTGCTGGTCTCAGTCTTCATCAGAGAAGCTTTGCTTTGTAGTGAGTAATGGTTAATATGGTGACTTCCCTTTGTAGTGGGTAGTGGCTAATGCAGTGACTCAGCAAAGTGCCTAAATAAACAACAGAGTGTTTCCTTGTGGGTGGCTCATCTAGATCAACATCCTACCACCACCATGCTATGGAAACCTCCACAAAGAAGGTGCAAAAAAAATGTAAGGGCTGTTTGGTGGGAAGAATAGTTGTGAAATACTGATTTTTAGACATGACATGGTTGTTGCATGGATCAATTCATAGCAGCTATGGTTACCTATATATTACCAAGCCATTACAATTTCAGGAAAGATAGGTCTTGAGTCCTCTAGGGCTCCATTTCTCTTAAGGGTGGTGTGGACATAGAATGTTGGTGAAGGCTGTCATTCTACTTTGAGGATGTGGCCACTGGTACTTTGCCCATGCCCCTATGGATAGCTACATACTCACGCACATATCAGGAAGCACAAATTTAACTCAGGAGTTTATTTAAAACAATTTTTTAAAATGACGGGAAGTTAAGAGGGAGATGGGTTGGAGGGCTCCAAGGGTAGTTGTAGTTGGATATGATTAATGAACACTGTGTAAATCTATAAATTTAGAAAAATAAAAACAGTATTTACAAAAATAATGATTTCTTAAAATAGGAGTATTATAATAATTAACTCTGTAAGAAACATTCAAAAGTCAAAGCAAGAAATGAGCAGCTGAAAGCTAAAGTAACAGACACTATAAAAATTGTGTCCATACCACAAGTGTTAATTAAGGAGTGGATTTACACATTAGAAATGCACCATCTTTCCTATGCTTTATTACCATCCAGGCATACTTATTAATAACAGGTGGAGTCCAACAACAGTGTCTTTCAATCAAATATTGTGGCTTAGGGAGAAACCATTTGTTTGAAAAGAATTATATGACTTTACATAAGATTGATGTTTTAGTCTTATGCAGGGGCAGTTGAGTTTGAGGAAAGTATGGTTTCATCATTCAATCTATTTCTTTTGACTTGAAAGGTTAATGCTGTATGGTTAAACTTTACGTTTTAAAATATTTCATTAAAAATCCCAGTTTGTATTTCATGATTCTATAGAATACATAAAAATTAATCGACAACCCAAAAGAGATAATATTGCATAGAGAAGTATGTTACAAAAGGGGGGGGCATGTAAGTATACCAGCTAGGATAAAAATATATCTTACGAACAAACTATGTTTTCTACTTGCTATGTTCCTGCTAACATGTTTTCTTGACAACACTCAGGTTCACAGAGTGTGGATGGCTAAATGGTTTGGCCCAGTGATTTGAACTTCATTCCAGCTGTGTTAGCTCCCCATTACTGTAACAAAGTGCCTGAGATAGTCAAATTAATTTTAAAAAAATCTTATTTTTGTCTCATAGTTCTCAAGGCCATGACCAACATAAAAATTTAGGGACATTGAGGTCAAGACAATATCCTTGAAGACGTTGGGATACTGGCCATTTCTTGTCTCTTTATCTCTTAGTTATAAATTAAGAACTCTCTCCACCAATGATATATCAATGATCAAAATCTGAAAAGCAATGTTCTATGGTCATGGCAATCTCTGTGCTTGCTGACAGAACTGTTGGCTATGGAATGTCTTCAAGTTTTTTGAA
Organism: Arvicanthis niloticus; assembly: GCF_011762505.2. Classification (NCBI taxonomy): domain Eukaryota; kingdom Metazoa; phylum Chordata; class Mammalia; order Rodentia; family Muridae; genus Arvicanthis; species Arvicanthis niloticus. The sequence goes on along the minus strand of NC_047668.1, from coordinate 8,020,080 downwards.
ACAGTCAATGTATTACTCTTATCAATACTTACCCTACTATTCAATAGACACACGAATTTCTTCTTATCACCAACTTTAACTTAATACCTATTGACCAACTTTTCTCACTCTCCATTCTGCCAGCACTAGCCTTCGATATCAAACAGGATAAACCAGGTCTACATATCTAAAAATTTGATAAAGCCTTGGATTCTTCTGTTTTACAGTCTATTTTATTAGGAAGTTTATGTTTAGTAAATAAAGAAGTTGCTATAAAGGATATCCCCTATGCACAGAAGAATCTAAGAAACCATCTTCTGAAACATCACAAGATAAAGTACTTAACACTTAGAGTAAAACCTGCTAAATCTCTCCCATAATTCAAAATCACTGATTTGTAAAATATCTAGATATTTCCCATTCAGTACAATTCATGTATTATTATTAAATATAGTTATTTACTTATTTATTCACTTACTTATTTACTTATTTTAAGCAAGCCACTTTACAGGTCAGTAGTAATGAGAAGATATCAAATAAATTAAAAATAGCAAATACATAAAAAGTTCATTTTGTGTGACAAGACACATCACCATATACACTTTATGCTCATGGTCTCAGTTTTTTTTTTTTTTTTTATAAAGGAAGTTGATCTACTCCAAAAACATTTTAGCATATAAAATCATGCTCAAACATATCAATGATTCTGTCTGATCTTTCTGTATATATGGGTATACATATATACAAAGCTCATAAAATAAAATTTTTTAATGTTAAAAATTAAATTGTGTAGTAATTATTTCAATAATTAAGACTTAAATTTTAGAGTCCATCTCACTATTGAGGATATAAAATGATAACAAATATAAAAGAGAAAGACATGAAGAGATTTGAGAACTTCTGTAAGTTAAAACCTTATTGACTTGAAAATGCAAATATATCAAGAGTGTCTCAGTTACCTGTTTCTCTGCTACCTAACAGAAGCAACTTAAGGATGAAACTTTCTTTTCTGGATTGGGAATAAATTCATCTTTTCAGAGAAAGCAAGGTAGCAAGGAAAGGAAATGTCTGACTACATTGCTTCTGCAGTCAAGAGCAAGAGCATAAATGTTTGTGATCTGCTCACTTCTTTTTGGTGCAATCCTGAACCTCACTGGATAGAATTGTGCCACTTAAAATTAGAGCACGCTTCTTGCCACTATTAACCCAACCTGGATAATCCCTCACATATATACCATAGACGTTTATTCTTGTAGTAGTTTTAAATTTCATCCAGTTGACAGCTTAGATTAAACTTCCTAAGAAATAAAATGATTAAAGACAAGCAGCATGTGGGAGTAGAGGCCTGTCATGGTGTATTTTAGAAAAGTGATTTCATTCAAAGGGGAATGTCAACTCTAGTAAAATTTGGCCATGCATAAATAAGAACTCATTCTAACTTTTCAATAGAACTGAATAATACTGATTTTCATAAAAAACACAGAATTTCAGTGTTGCTGTTTTAAGATTATCCAGCCCAATTGAGACATCTTTGTGATTAAATTTTCACCTATGTCATAAGTTTATTTCCTTTTTAAAAAGTGGAGAAAAACAAAAGCATTTAAATAACACATTCCAAGAAAAGACCAGTAAAACCCTTTAAGACCAATGAAAACAGTGTACTGTCAGTAAAGGAAGAATATGCAATTAGTTTAAAGACAAAGCACTGTGGCTATCAGTAATGTACATGCTTCCTATATTCAGTTTGCTTTTTATCTTGTTATTATTACAATACTTTTTTATTATAGATACACAGTTCTTATAGAAGTAGTAACTATATTTACTCTCAGCAAATCATAAGGCTCTATCAAAGACTATGTTTTCTGAAACATTGTGTGTGTGTATGTGTGTTTGTGTATGCATGAGTGTGAGTGTGTGTCTTTTGTAACAATTTTGCATTGCAGTTGGCCTAAAAGTCTAAGTAAATTTAAGTATGTCCTTGATCTCCTAATCTTGTACCCTCTGTCTCCCTAGGCCTGGGATGTTATCAGGAATGACGTACTGGGGTTTGAACTGTTATTTTCATGTATGTTACAATGCACCATATTAACTGAAGTAGAGTTCTAGAACTTGAAAGACTAATTTTAATTATGGACAAGTATATTTATTCTCTCAAAAGTCTAATAAAGTAACATATTTAAAATAATAAAAACTGAAGTTGACTTTCTCACATTTAAAATAGTTTTTTAAAAAAAGTATTCACAAATTTTGGAATGATATATGGTAAACTCTCTCATAAACCATCAAAGACCTGAAGCAACACTGTAAAGCTGCAACTGTCTGAATGATCACTATACTATTTAGGAATTATTATAAATATAATTTTCAAAACTTTTAATTTATTTTACATGTGTTACTTTGTTTGTTTCTCAAAATAACTATGTTCTGTAGAGACAATAATGAATAGATAAATTATTTATATATAAGTGAGTTATCCAAAACCACAGACTGAGACTCAATTACTGTCTGTCAACTCCTTTGTCTTCTGAGTACTCATGATACTGAAGAGTCAAAATGACATGCACAGTTCTGTTGTAATGTGAAATAAGCTCTTTGGAATTTAATATTTAAATAACAACAAATCCTGTTCTAATATACATAATGTATAAATAATACATTCACTAATAAACAATGCCATATAATGGAAATATAGCTTTTTGTAGATACGTTCCACGCAAAAACATTTCATGAAGTCAATGGAGCAGATGATGTCTCTGACAGATAGATATTTTAATGAGACATATATTATGCTTTACTTTCTAATCCCTAGGTCCCACCATCTTCCTACCACAGAAAAAGATTGTTGAGGAAATAAGAGACAATAAATCAAGAAAGGTATTTTAGCAAGTCAGTAATTACTATCTCCCCAACAAAGATCCTAAAGTAAAACAAGATATAAAACATAAGTGATTTGGAGTTTATTTAAATGTAATGGAATTTCAAAATACTGCTCTTACCACCAAACGAGCCAAATTAAAATTAAATAACCTTTCTTTATGTTTCACTGCCAAAATGAACATGGGGTACTTCATCTTCATCCTGCTTTTCTTTTGATCATTTTTCAATATGAGGCAAGAAATAAAAGTATGCACCACAGAGAGCTTACTTCAATAAGAAGATAGCTTCAAATTATCCTTCCTTCCTCAAAGAAGAATGAATGCCTCAGAACAGCCAAGAGTGGTAGACCACATTCGCCCACTACAGGAAGGAAAGGCTACATTTGGACAGTAGTCAGTCTGCAAAACCCAAATGAGTACCAAGGCATATCTTATGATAAATAAAAAAAACAGAATTATAACAAGTGTTTTATGAGCAATACAATTTTGGGACACAAAGATGTCATCTATTATGCTTTAAAAGACTAAAAATAGGTTACCTGGATCAGACCACTAGCTTTCATGAATTCTCAAAGACTCTATCCACACAAGAACTTGTCTTCATTGAAAATGAATTTCTGAGAGGCAGATTCAAGTTGACATATCCAACACAGAAAAGTGAGCAAGGGCCTTAAACACCTGGCTGCATTCAAATCTTCTGATTTAATCCTATGGGCATGTTGCAAATTCTAGCTGCATTGTTAAATGTATTAGGTCAGTTTTGTCTTTTCAGAATAAGTAATAAAATCTTCCTTCTCATATGTTGTTATTCCTAATGCAGAGTCAGCAAGCAGAATTTGTCTATTCTTAAGGTTTATCATCTTTAAACACCATCACAAACGGAATCTAGAATCCTCATATTGAGACTATCCTGGTTCTTTCCTAAATGCAGTTCTAATTCTCATTACACAGCAGTTCTCTTCTGAATCCTATTGCTTAATCTCTAAATGAACCTGACTGAAGATTATCTACCCTCTAAAAGGCCCTTAATATATTCTCATTTCCTGGTGTTATTTCCTTGTTTAGACCTTTCTCAAACTGACATGGAGAAGGAGCAACAGAACACAATGTACACCTTTTATCCTAATCCTATGTAAAAATTACCCCATGGAATTAGGACTCTGAAGCAAAACATAGAGCGATCTATATGGAATTAAATGGGCCTGCATTCCTATGAGCACCATGTGTATGAGGAATTTGGAGAATTCAGAAGACTATAACATTGGACTTCAATCTCATCGAGACTCCAAGTCAGACTTTCCTAGATAAATCACATTCAAAATAAAAAAGAATAGTAATGCTATATTTTGATATAAATCTCCACTTAGTTATTGGTAGATTATATTCAGTAACTTATTTATGAGACTGAAAAGATACCTCAGTGTTTATAAACCCTGGCTACACTTCCTGAAAATCGATTCAGCTCCCAAATCCCACAAAGAAGCTAACAACTGTCTTTAACTCCCATTTTATGTGGCCAGATGTTCCTTCTGCCGTATGAGGGTATCACAGATACATACACATACAAAAAATACATATACATTAAAATAATAATTCAAAACCCAATTTATTTAAACAGTACTATTTAAACAAAATACTGATATAAATATAAATATGGGAATAAATATGAATATGGATTTTTTTAAGCATCAACGCATACACTCCTCCTATCTCACTGCTGGCTTCTTTTGTCAACTTGGTACACTTAGGAAGAGAATGACTCAATAGAAAAATTTATTACACCATAATAGCTTTTAGACATCTGTAGAACATTTTCTTGACTTTTAAGAGAGTATCTAACCTACTATGGGTGGTGCTATTCTTGGGCAGGTGGCCATGGGTAAGATAAAGAAGACAGCTGAGCAAGTCTGAGAAATTTGATAGAATTCCTCTTCAGGTATGTCAAACAATTTTTAATGCATTCAAATTGTGATGTTACAGTGTGATACACAATAGTGACAGGTTATGAATCATAATTCATCCTATCGGATGTAGAGAGCTGGGCAGGAGAATCTGAAAGATACAACTATTTTCTCATAAGGTCAAAATAGGCTTTTGACTCAAAGGATGACTGGTGACACTGACTGTACAACCCAATTACTAACCTCACAGTACTTGGTCTGAAGTTGGTTCATTCATAGCCTGGCTTCATGACTTTTAAGTTTTATATATTTTTACCTCCCTTGAGAAATCCAGCAATGAAAACAGAGTGTCTTGATTTAATTATTTGTTAAGGTTCTCATACACACTTGACTATTTTAACAAAAATATAAGTTTTGTTAAATTAGTAAGCTGTTAGAATAGCTCTCTTACTGACCAATTATAATTTTATGCATTTTCTCAGGGCTACATGAAATATACAAATATTATCAGGCACAATACAAGACCTTAAAAATGATTCTCTTAAAATTACAGTTTTGACATGTGTAATTAAACCTGTGTGTGTCTTTTCTGACAGTGCACTGAAATAAAAAATCAGTCCATTTCATGAGTATGCTACAAAAATAAGTAGTAAAAATATCTTAGAATGTTAATTCCATAAAATATGCTCTTTGAAAGCAGTTTGGTTGCTAAGTTTAAAGATTTAAATCAAAGTGTACATTTATCACCCATTGAATTGATCAGTTAGTCACCTCCACTTTGAATAAGACCTATGTTCCCAGGATTTACAGTGCCTATCGCAAAATTCTTATACCTTCCCTCTGTGTTACTATTTGGTTTTGTAATGTGACTTGAACTATCCTATGGAATGTGAACAAATACATACTTTTCTAGGCTTGAGCAGAAGCCTCACCATGTCTTTATATTTCACAAGGCAAATAGATCTCTTTTTTGTGAAAAGAAAACTGAATGCTGTGAATGAAGATGTTAACCTCACACTTAAATAGACAATTATCTTTTACTCATGGATTATTTAATAAGAAAAATGAAAAATTTATTGTATGCACTGAGATCTAGCATTTAAACACACACACAGCCTAAGACATACGCAGTTTATTTTATTTAACGTTAATTTTTAAAACTAGTTTAGAAGGTCCTAGATTTTCATGTAGGGTTTTCATGTATATTGTGTTTGGTTGAGACTTGCCCCTGTGCCCATATCATCAACTCCTGCCTCCCGACTGTACACATTTATGTCATGTGCTCTCTGCTTACTTTATTCTTTCATCATTTTCTTTTCCTGCTCTTTAAAGCCTTTTTCTCCCCAGCATCATGGTCTGCTTTCCTTTTTTGTTTCCTAGGCATTACCCCTACTTGCTCTTATCATCATACACATAGTTAACAGCAGCTAGGAGGCATGTATGAGATTCAATATACAGTATTTATTTTCCTGAACCCGGTATTCCTTACTTAAAAGAATGTTCTCCTATACCATCCATTTTCTTATTACAAATTTCTTATTACAATTTTCTTCAGAGCTGAATCTAATTCCAAAGTGTATATCTACACATTTTCATTATTTAGTAATCTGTTCGTAGACTTCTGGCTCATTCCATTTTCTTGCTATTGTAAAAAGAACAGTAATGGAATATTTTTTTTATTTATCAAAGATGAATAATAATCTCAGATTTATAGTGAAATTCTTAGCCTCAAACACACATGTAAGAAATCATAGATCATTTAAAGTATACAATCTTTAGAAGAAATACAATAATTTAGGAAGATAATTGTTTTATTAGGTGAAAATGTTTATGCTTTTTGAAGATTTAAATCTAAATAAATAAACTTCAATTGTAAGCCCTGCAACAACTTGTAATGTACCTTTCTAAAGACCAAGGACCACATTTTTGATATGGAAGAGATAGTCATGGTCTTGCTTTTCATCATTGCTGCAGGAATAATTACATCAGCCCTCCTGTAGTAAAGGTAACAGCATCATCAAGGTAGACAGGAATTCTCCTGAGTATGCATTCTGACTCTGTTTTACACCCATGTGGCTAAAAAAAGATTATTACACTTACCACTGATGAGTCGGTGTCATTTCTTTTTTTTTTTTTTTTTTTTTTGTAATTAAAATAGAATTACTTCATTTTCCTCTCTCTTTTCTTCTGCCAACCCCGCACAAGTACCCACCAAAATTTGCTCTCTCTGAAATTCATAGTTCTGACAGCTTTTTGAAAAAAAAAAAATGTTGTTTTTCTTGGTGGTGGTGGTGGTGGTGGTAATGGTGTGTGTGTGTGTGTGTGTGTGTGTGTGTGTGTGTGTGTGTGTTCAGTACCTATAATGTTATTTGTATGTATACAATTTTAGGGCTCAACACTTAGAATTGGATAACTGATCAGGAAGCATTTCTATGGAGAAGATTATTTCTCTGCTGTAAGAAAGAATTATTGTAGTTCCTCATCTAGGGTTAGAACCCAGTGAAATCACCCCTTCCAAATAAGCATATCTGTTGTTGTCAGGTGCTATTTAGACTGACATGTGGTTCAGATTCCATAGGTGAAGGATTCCTGAAAGTAGAAATGTTTTAAGACTTGGATGAGATGTGTAGTGGATCATGTAGCTGTGATATTGTTCTTTTCATCACCTCTGTTCTCCTATTTATGTCTTCTTTTATCGATTTATTTTTATTGGTTGTTTTATTTATTTACATTTCAAATGTTATTTTTCTTACCAGTTTCCCTTCCACAAGCTCCCTATCTCCTTCTCCCTTCCCCTGCCTCTATGAGGGTGCTCACCCACCTACCTACTCCTTTATGTATTCTTAAATAAATCTTCAAATGACAACATAGGATAAGAGAGGAAGAACAACAATTTTATAAAATTTATAAAATATATAATTATATACTACATATAATTAAAATATATAATACAAATATAAATTTTGTTTTGAAAGAATGGTTTCCAAATATAGTCCTGTAATTATATACAGAATGGTCCTGAAACCTTTTTTACTTTCATTGTTCATTTGATTTACCTGTAACAAAATGAGCCTGCTATAGTAAAATAATATCATATGGATGTTTTCATGGATAAAATATTCACATATATAAATGTTTGACATCTAGCAGTGCTTCTACATTTTCAAATACAATATCACAGTGCTAGAAGCATGTGATTCACAAAGCAGTTTATTATGGACACAGACAGTCATAAAAATTCAGTTTGTATTATTTCTATGATCATCTTCCTGTATATGGCTTACCTTTAAAACACTGTTTGTTTTTTTTAATTATGAAAAATTTTATTTTTATATTCAACATCTACCTATTCTTTTTTTGGGGGGGGTATTTTATTTACACTTCAGATGTCATCCCCTTTCCCCATTCCCCCTCTTGGAAAGCCCCAATCCCATGCTCCCTTTTCCTTTTTGCATTTATACACCTTTTAAAAATGTTAATCAAAGGCTTTATAAGTTTGGTAATGCTCAATAAGAGGTGTAACCCAATACTCAACCTAGATATATCAACTATCTTTGACTGGTGGAGACACGTGAACATCTGCCTCCCTATCTCCCACCTCTTTCTCTCTCTCATCATCTAGCTTCTCCTCTCTTTCTTCTCCTCCTCTCCTTACTCCATCTCTTCCTCTCAGTACTCCTCCCACCTTAGCTCCTCCTACATATCACCCTTCCTGTTAAAGTAAAACTTTTTTCTCAAAATACAATTAGAGCATAATTATGCCAATTTGTACCAGTGAGGTACAAGATAGTCCTAATACCCAGTCCATCATTTTGTTGACTAACCAGAACCTCTGTCATCTATCCTAACTAAAACACTTAGTTCTGAACCTGGCTTTTTCCTTGGCTTTAGAATGAATGTCAGCTGAAACCATCCACTCAAATCTTTTCTCTCAAGGTAAATAGCCAGGATTGGCTATGAGACTATAAGTTTTCAACCCCGTCAGAAATCCAGAATGACTGAGTTAACTATAATTGTGGGAAGCACAAAGCATACCTTCTAAAACTTAGCCAATTTATAGAGACCTCTGAACACCTGGACACTCCCTATACTACCGAAAGTTGGAGCATCTGTTCTTCTGCCTTCTGGCCCAGGATCATCTGACAGACCTTAGTGCTGCAGAATTATTAAGAGCTGATTACTCTGTCTAGGCAGATATAATCAGTCGACTATTCTGCAAGTGCACATTTTTGGACAGAAATTTGTCTGTACATGGAAAGAGGCAATTCTTGTCTAGTGGCTGTCTCACCACAACTGGAGTAACTCCAAAGATGCTCAATTTCTTCTTAGAATTCAATACAGGAAGCTGTTAGGAGCAGACAGGTCTCTAATCAAAATGAACATTAGTATAGAAATGTTTGTAATGTCAATTCTGTGGACTTCTGACGTTTTGAAAACCAACTATTCATGTAAGGTAATCTGGACTGTTGTCTGTTAACTCTACTCAGCTACTTCTAAATGAAATATAGAAAACACCCTAACAATAAACTCCAAGCCATGAATTTGCAATAGTCCCTTAACTCACAGGCTAACCATCTCAAATCTGTTTTAAAAAAGTTAAAGAGGGACTGGGTCTAAGCCTTTTATTCCTAAATGTGTTATACTGGTGCAATGCCTATGAGAGTATCAATATTCATCTCACTTTTATATCAATAAGAAGCTCATACCAATGAAAACCTTAAAATTTGTAATCAAAGTAAATTGGTGCCATTTAAGAAATTATATCTTCATCTTGATAATAATTGTACAGATTTCTACCAATAGGTTATGGCTATGCAATAAATCCTAGCTAATCCTCTCTATTCCCACAAAACGACTACTTTTCCCTAAAAAGACAGCCCAACATTTACCACTTTAGTCCCCAAGCCCAGAGAATAGGGGTGCTGACTCTCCATTAACTTCTTCAAGCTGATTATGTGCTTTGAGGTATTAGAAGAGGAGTGGGGGGAAGAGTAAATTGACAAGCCTCTGATGCTGTGTCTTCACTGCATCCAGATGGAATTCCAGGACCTCAGAGGTTTGAGCAGGTCTGCTCATCTTGCTTGATGAGTAGATACACCAAGGCTGTGTATTCTGCAATATACAATTCTCAAAACAAATTTTAGTATCAAGATAATTTTTAAGAGGGTTGACATTTTATTAAAGGTGTTGGTTCTAACAGCTTTTCTTTTTTCCTCTCTTTTATTGGATATAATATTTACATTTCAAATTTTATTCCCTTACCCCATACCCCCTACCACCCAGGAACCCCTTATCCCATCCCCCCTCCTCCTGCTTCTATGAGAGTGTGCACCCACCTACCCCCCACTCCCCCTTACCCATCCTCAGATTTCCCCCCACTCAGTGTTCAGCCTTCATGGGACCAAAGATCTCCTCTCCCACCTATGCCCAACAAGGCCAACCTCCCGTACATATACAGCTGGAGTCATGTGTCCCTCCATATGTCTCTTATGCTGGTGGTTTAGACCCTGGGGAGCTCCGGCTGGTTGGTATTGTTGCTCTCCTCATGGGGCCACCAACCCTTTTGGCTCCTTCAGTCTACTCTCTAACTTCTCCATTGGGAACCCTTGATTAGATTAATGGTTAGCTGGGAGTATCTGCCTCTGGGTATGTCAGACTCTGGGAGACCTCTAAGGAGACAGCCTTATCAGACTGCTGTCAGCATTCCCCTCCTGTCATCTATATCAGCGTATATTTTTGGTGACTGCACACAGGGTGAATACCCAGGTAGAATGGTCTCCATACAACCGCTCCTTCAGATTCTGTCCCACACTTTGTCTCCATATTTGCTCCCTTGGGTGTTTAGTTACTCCTTTAAAACACTGTTTGTAAGTACTCAATTTGCTCATGCAAGTTAGACTGGGAAAAGTTACAAGACTCACCTCTCCTTTGGCCAATGACAGACAACTAGTAAACAGCTAATGGGGAGAGGGACCTCTCCATAGGCACTTGCAGCTACTAGTGCAGGGAAGTCAAGGGAAGCAGCTTTTGAAAGTAGTCACTTGAGCTGGGGAGGGCTTTTCATGACCCATCTGCTTATTGGTCACCCTTACTCCTACAAGTAACTCCTCTTGCTCATTGTAGTTAGCAACATTAACAAAACTATTGGTTCACTAAACTACACTTGGGTAGAATGGTTTCCTTGGTCTGTTGTAGGTGTGAATAGGCATTTACTCACATCTTCCCTTAAAAAGTCATACAATGAACTTTGCATGTTATTTGCTGAAGTAAATTGATGATTATTAACAAATTTCAAGTGCTGTGCACACTAGCCTTTTACTGGGCAAAAGGGATGGATTCAAACTGATCACTTTATAAAATACAATACTTACTACAATAAGAAGAATGTGAATGAGAGAAAGAAGGCATTTCAAAAAGTATAAGTCTTGGTTCTTGCTTGCAGTGTTGAAATTTCATCGTATACTTTATTAAAAACTGAAGACAGAACAATACTGTTTCTTCTCTCTAGCTAACATTATCATAATTTTAATAGAATTATGATATAAAATGATAAATGTTTATATTTTTTCCAAGAAAATGATTATATAAAGTATCTACAAGTTTTTAATTTCTAAAAATCAAGCAAAAATAATTAATTACATAAATCCTGTCATCAAGATTGTGTTTTGAAAAATGTTAACCTTATGTCAATTATCTGTCTTAAAAAGTGAAAGCCGTAGGACAGCCAGGCCTATACAGAGAAATCCTGTCTCAAAAAACAAAAAGCAAAAACAAAATGTGAAAACTAATTGGTGATAAGTTGACATCTGTTATAAGTAATTCCTAGAAACTTTAAAAATTACCAAAAAAATAATTTGAAGATGAGGTTGTGCATATGCCCTACTGAGTGATTTAATTAATTTAGAATCAGTGCTTTTAATAGCACATAAAATCTTAAGAATTTTATTATATTGATCTATAACTGGCCTCACAAAAGTCATACATGTGTTCAACTAAATGAGATCATCATTTACTTTTGGTCAGTATTATGAGACTTCTGTTGTCTTCCACCAAATATTCACATCTATTCGCCTTCATCATCATCTTTCTGGGTAGCTTTTTTATTCCCAGCCTATTTCAAAGTTCTAACTCCCCAGTGCATTGCAACATGACCTTTGTTAACAAAGAAACAAAGCACTGCTGATTTGAACATTTCCATTAGCACAGAGCAAACAAAAACACCAAGTCACTGATTTTGTTCTGGGATCAGAAGATAACTGATAATTTTCATAAATTTGTGATTGGCAGCTTAATACACTGTTTTGCAAAGACAGAAAAAAATAGTACTCACAATTATCTCCAAATTCTTGATGAAGTATTATGGAGAATTGGGTAGGGTTTGTAATTGTGATTATCTAAATCCATTTTACAGTGTATTCTTATGTACATATTTTCAATAACTACTCACTAAATAAACATGCAAGTTCTCATAGGCTATATTTGTCAAGAGAAAATATTGAAAATAAAAAAATTTTGTAAAGAATTTTGTATTTTAATAGACTCATATCACACTTTAGTGTTGTCTCTTTTAATTCTCTCTCTCTCACACACACATACACACACACACACACACATACATGCACACACTTTATGTATTAGAGCCACTTAAAACTGCAAGGGTTATTTAAATGATAATCTTTCAAGAAAATAGGTTTTGATTTTACCAAAGACGTGCTATTTTAGGCTGTGTGTGTGTGTGTGTGTGTGTGTGTGTGTGTGTGTGTGTGCAAGTATATATCCTCAAATATCCTCTAGTCATCAAATACTATAGAAGAGAAATCCAGGTGCTTATTATTAGTAGCATGATGTCTGCATTTTGTCTATTTTACAAAGTCTGTTTCCTTAGTCTATTCATTGTGAGTTTTCTTGGCACAAAAAGGAAACACCTGGTGATTTACTATTTTATCAGGAAGCGTCTGCTGCATTATCAAGACAGGGTAGAAAAAAGATGCAGTCTACATACATATATTTGAGGATATATATGTGTTGTAACTAATGCCTCATCAAAATATAATGGATAAAGATTCATTGGTCACTCATAAATATATTCTTTCATACAGTTAATAAATGGCTACTGAATATCCAAACTAAATGATGCTCATTATTAAAAATATTTGCTGAAATGTATGTGTCAAAATAAGGAGCTTCAGAAAAATTGGGTGACTACTACAATGACTTTTAATTAATTTGAGCAAGTGATGATGGCACATGGTGAAGCATAGTTCTGTTCTTTTAAACTTGTTACAAACTAGTTTCAATATAGTTATGTCTAAAGAAAACCCGGAAAAAGGAGAAAAAAGTTATCAACCTAATAGAAGGAGAAATACGTTGTCCCAATACACATTAAAAATTCAACATAGAAGCTACAATGATGTTAAAGTAAAATTGGTTATTAGATTTTGCTGTAGTGCTTTTGAGATACATTTTCCTACATGGCTTAGGTTGATTTCAAACTCTTTTTTTTTAAATTTTTTAATTGGGTATTTTGTTTATTTACATTTTATATGAAATTCACTTTCACTATTTCCCCTCCCTAGAAACCCCTATCACATCTCCCTCCTCTTTTTTGCTTTTATACAAATTTAATTAATACATGTATTAAAGTCAGTTCTAGGTTGAGGGTCTAACAATACAATAGATGTAAATAGTCAAGGAAAAGCAAGACAATAAACACAGTCAAAGAACAAGCAAGACATTAAACCCAATTATGTCAACATTCCTGTGATCACTGTTTCTAAGGGCTTATCAGGATGACCAAAATATCTGGGCCAACTTCCCTGTACTAGCCCAAAGTCATTTTCATGTCTGAAGGCTACTTCCTGTTCTAGCCTAAAATTTAGATTCCTGCCTGAAATTACTTCTTTGTTCTAGCCTAATGTCAGATTCCTGCCTAAAGCCTACTTCCTTGTCCTTGGCCTATTTATATTTCTGTCAAGCAGCCCCTCTCCTTGTCCTTAGCCCATGTCAGATTCTTGTCAAGCAGCCCCAAAGGCTCCCTGCCTCTCACCCTTTTTTATTTCCTTAACAAGACTAAATCTGTCTTAGGTCATTCTGACAAGAATGCCTTCCTTACTTGTCATCGAATATATACATTATCCAAAATAATGCACTTCTGTCTTTGGTTGGTAAGGAGAATCTTACCTGTCCTTGGCTTGCCAGCCTATTAATTTAATAACTCTGTCTGTGGGTCCATTTTCAGTTTCACATCACATATTTTGGCTGCCAACATGTTGATGTTGTTAAAGACAAACTTTAATACAATGAGCAGAAATAAATTATTCCAAGGACAAAAAGGGCTAGCATGATTAAGCTATGTATGTCATTCGTGAGCTTGATCAAAATAGAAATACTGACCTCAGGCCATGGGTTATTTTATCTGCAGTATCTACTGCATCAATGCTCAGCAGAGCAGCATTCTTGAAATTTATAAGCTCACTCTGTAACCTTAAAACATCGAGAAAAGTATAATATGCCAAATATACTGCAAGTGTCTAATATTCTTCCTAATTATAATGACTACCACTGTAAATTTTAGAACTAACATGAATACAATGGTATTTGGCATGACACTTGAGATGGCTCCTTACTCTTAAATTTTGAACCTCCTTCCAACTATTTGAATAGGATAAAGAACATGAATTCATTCTTCCAAATTATTACTACCCACGACCGACCCGCGGAATAAGGCAATGGCAACCCTGTTCTTCTTCAAGCGGTTTATTCAGCTATCCCTGTACAGCAGCTTCCTCTCTCTCCTTCTCATCTCTTCTCTCTTCCCCAGCTCCCGCAGCCCCTTATAAGCATTGCCTTGATCCTATCAGCAGCTGCCACGAAGTCACTAATTGGCCACTCTCAATGACGCGAGGTGGGGTGATTGAGTAACCACACCTCTCAGTGCATACAACTCCATATATGGAGTTGTCTTTTCTCTCAAGCAATGCCTATGCCAAGCACCACCTTGTAATGGTGAGAGTGGAGCCGCTTCCCACACCAAATGCCTACCTAAATACTCTTGTATATTCAACACATTAGTAACATTTTTCAAACTCTTGATACTCTGGTTTAGACAATCAAATCATTGGATTAAAAGCAGAGAGAAAGAACAAAAAAGATGTAAGAGACTGGGAATAGTAATTGGGTGACATCCTGTCGCGCCCCGCTTGTTCAGCAAGGAAGACGCGACAAACCGGATTCTTCTCAACAGCCTTTATTGGAAATGCTCTTTTAGCTTTCTGGGAGAGACTGACTCGAATGCCCAAAACGGGCTGCTTATATACCCCCAGCCCTGGGCGTGGCAAAGCACATGGAGGTGCCCGATTGGTCAATTTGCAATGACTCATTAGCATACTCATTAGCATACCCCACCCGGGCGGGGGTGATTGGCCAGGTTCGTGGTACCCTAGTTGTACCTCATTTGCATGCCCCGTTTGGGAGGGGCTGGAGTCAAATTCCTAAGTGCACTGATAGTTCTACCTGAGAGCGTGAGTAGCCACCATCTTGGATGGTGCCTCAGAGCGGCTGACGCACGAATGTCAGCGCTGTCAGTCGCTTTGAGGCTGGGGTGCTGCTTCTCTCGGCTGGCAGCCGCAGCCTCTTTTAGTCAGCAGCACCGAGAGTAAAAACGGGCAGCGGCTTTGAGTCGGTGGAGGCGCCGTGAGAAAAAACGGGCAGCTGCTTTGAAGCTGCAGCGGTGCCGCTGCTTTTCAAGCTGACAGACCTGCGGTGCCTTTCAGCCATCAGGTCTGTCAGGTCTGTCAGGTCAGCTGCTTACAACATCCTGTTTGCATGGGCACAGTTGTAACTCTACCATGCCATGTACATACTTTCTTCTCATTGGGAGCTTGTCTTAATAGAGGGATCTCCACTTATATAATCTGGGCTTTCCAAGTTCAGCTTGGATAGATAGAGACAAAACAGTGGCAACACAGTGAGACTAAGTCCTGAATGAAAAGCATTAAAGCAAGTGTTCCTGTCCCAGGTTGTAGGAAGTGTTCTGAAACTCTTATTTAAACAACTAATTTCAAAAGAAAATAAAACAGGAAAAATAATGCAAACAGAGGAATTATGGTTGATAAGTTTCTTATATAGTCTAATTCTGTGTTGGTTAACTGAAAGAATAAAGTATGTAAAATTTTTATTTATTTATTTCAAATACTAAAAATACTTTTCTACCTCCCATATTAAAAAATACAAATAAAAGAAGGCCTTTAAAGAATATATTTGGATATAATATTCAGTTTTCTTATTATGAATTAGATAGCCAAGTCATTTCATCTAGAACTTGTTCCAGACAGACATAGTGTGAATTCTTCCTTAGATGGTTACATGAAATAAAAGCACTCACTGAACACTGAACAGATAACTGACTCTAGTAGCCATGGCAATCACTCATTCTTCAGTTCAAAACTACGCAGTATGTATATGTATGTATGTATGTATGTATGTATGTATGTATGTATGTATTGTTGTCTGCTTTAATTTCTCCCATTCATCGAATCAATTGCTATACAATTTTTGTGGAACTTTGTGAGCTGTGGAACAGAATTTTCTAGGATGAAGTGAGCTACCACAGAGAGCACATTTATTTACTTATTGAAAAAAACTTAAACTTGTGGCTGAAATTTTCTGGAGTAATAATATTATTTGGCACAGAAAAAATTGCGAGTATGGATTTATACAAAGACTCCAGAATTCCCCAAACTCCTCCTTTCTCTAGAAGAACTAATTTCATGTCTTTTTATAATAGAAGATTTTGAAACTAAGTTCCTTATAATTTAGGAGAAGACATAGCTACATATCTTTCTAGTTATATTTACGCTTTACCAATTTAAAAGTATGTATTTTTCTAAATAAAGACTATATTTTATTTTTTAATTCTATGTAAGTGAATTGTGAAAGCACATCAGTATGATAACCTGCAGGTTCCAGAAGGCATAACATTTCCTAGAGCTGGAGTAGCAGGCAGTTGTTTTTGCCTCTTAGTGCTGGGAACGAGGCTATTACACAGGGCCGTATGTGTCCTTAACCACTAAGCCATCTTGCCAGCCCCCAAGAACTATGTCTTAATCATTGTTTTTTACCTGTTGTCAGTACTAATGTTCAGTCAAGGTAATTAACATAGAAATTACACAATAACTGTAGCAGTGCAGCTCCACAAGCAACTTCCATCCTTGTTCTAACATCACTGTTAGGTTAGGATCTATTTGTATTTGTAATGTCATCCAGGACAAGTTTTTTTTTAATTAACTTTGCATCCAGATCATGACCCCCATTCCTCGTCTTGTCCCAGTCTCACCCTTATAAATTCTTCTCCCTATTATCTTCTCTCTTCTCTTCATAGCTAAGGAAGTGGCCCTTGAGTTCTACAACACTCTGGGACATCTAGTTACAGTAGAATAAAACACATCTTCTCCCACTGAGGCCCTTCTAGAACAACTTTTTAAACCATTTAAAACAGGCAGAAACTAGCTTTCTCAGTATATGTAAAAGTGAGATTTTTATGGCCCCCAAATTTAAAAACAGTATCAATGTTCTCTGTGAATCAGGAAAAAGTATTTGAAAGTTAATTCCTATAAAGTTGGCTGATACTGATTTGTTATATTATGACATCAGACTCATGGATTAGAACTATTTTTAGATATTTGCAGCTTAGACAACTAAGAAGATACTATACTCAGATATGTAAACTTAATCTATTATTATTCTTGTCTTTCTAAATGACCTTGCTTTAGAAAACAAAGTCAGGAGTCATCTTTAAATTTTATGTTTGCAATTATTCTGATAGCTGACAAGAGTTTCTACTTTTGTCAAACATTTTGCCTCATAATAAATGCACAGGAATTTGCTACCTGAGCAAATTTACTTTCATCTAATGGTCCTTGTAAATAAAACATCTCTATAATGAGTAATATTTATAAAAGCCAATTACCACAAATAGGTGTAACCTTTTGCCACCAAATAAGCTAATAACTTTGAAATATGAACTAGATTCATAGTGCTAAAATGAAACTGATGTAGAGTGGAAAGTAAGACCCCCATAGAGAGATATAAAGAATACTTTTTTTGTTTCAGCTGCACTCTTAAAGAGGTGCTAATTAGATATGTGATCAGAATAAAAAAATTAATTCTGCACCATTTTCAAATAAAGGACATTAAAAATGAATCATGTGTAAATGATTAAAACTTCATATATTTCCTAGGTTTACAAAATAATGTCTAATAAAGTAAAATTTAATATTAAAAACTAAGATTCAGATATTTAAAAGTATTTGTTCAAGGTCATTCACATATAATTAATATTGACAAAACAAAAATATTAGTGTAGTTTTGTGATTTACAGACATTAAATGTAAAAACTAAATATGAATTATTTGATTAAATTTTAACTCATTAAGTATAATGAGTTATCTCCATACATACAATTTACTTTTCTCATTAAGTTATAATACCAATATATTTCATCAAATACTGGTAGGACTACTGTTCATTCTGTGAAGGCATTTTTATCTATGAATATTGTATTGTTTAGAGTTGTATATCATCTAGCATGGAAGCCTAGACATTATGAGATACTAAAATAGAAGTGTAGAACTGACTGTGGCACATAGCCTGATGCCTGTGTGATGTGTCCTGGAGTCTGGATGTCACTATGCTATTGTTCTCTATCATGCTGGAATTATTGTGAATCAGAATTCAATTCTCCCAAACACAAATAATATAAAAAGCAATTTCTGCCTAGTTAACATTACTACCATTTTTGTCTTGTCTGTTAGGTCTAGTCCTAGGTCATATTTCCACAGCAATAGCTCTAAAAACTTTACTCAGATTTTCAGCCTTGTCTTCAACTTTTGTTGACCTTGACCTAACATGACCTAGACTTTCATAATTAGTCCCCAGCCCACCAGGCAGCTATTTTATCTCCATTCATAAATCGTCAGTTTAGTCTCTTTATATTTTATTTCTCTAATAACACATTTGCATATATTAAATTTTCTCAACACTTTCTTTAGGAATCCACCAAGTAATGTGGCCAAAGACTTACAATAATTTTACATCTTAAGCCTGACAGCGTGCAAGCCTGCTTGAAGATATCTGTTTGACACTCTTTTGCCTTCCTGAGTCATGAAGTCTAGTCCTGAGTTACGAGTGTGCAATGTTGGGTACAAAAAACTGGAATGGACGATATTAATGACAGCATTATTGATATTAGGTCTTATGTTGTGATTTCTAAGTTAGTAAAAATTGCTGCTCATAGAAATTATGTACAGATAGGCATTAATTTTTCACCAAGGAATGGTATTGGGATTATAAGTAAGTTATCATCTACTGTTTCCACATAAAGGCTGAGATGACAGCAAATAGAAAATAAATGTGACAATTTAAAGACAAGCTTAGTATAACTCACTTATTTACATACATTTAAGTTTATAATAAACTATGAAAGATTTACTTTAAAAAGATAGTGATAATAAAAATACTGATAAGCCCAGGAAATAAAACCAAACTTTTCTGAGAATGGACATTCAGGCAGAGTTAGGAAACTCCATAAAGCATCATGAGAAATTGGCATTATTAAGTGTATTTTCATGGAAATAGTGTGAGCTCACCTAGGACTCTAACAGGAGAGTCAGGAGTTGGGGACCAAGTATGAGAGTTAATGACACATACATGAACATAGAACATATATTAACAGTACAGGGTAGATGTATTTTATAGGTAGTTCTCAAATGTCATCATGGGCATACTTCATCACTACTGGTAGAAACATAGAAGATGTGCCAATAAAATATGTTTAGAGCAAGAAGTGATATCATCCTAATAAATATTGAGGTACAGGCTATGTGAAGAGATTTTAAATAGCTTCAAATAGTCATATTCTATATGATTCATGTAGATTATCTCCCACAACTAATGTTCTATCAGTCATCCATTTCTTTGGTCAAAAAAACCCTCTGGAGATTGTGTTGAATATATTGACTATTTAAAAGTGAATATAGTAAAGAACAATGTTAGTGAATACACTTCTATTCTAATCATTCTTTTTTGCCACTTTCTCAGATTTGCAGTTTTTTCTGTACTCTTCCCCAACTCTCTAAGCTCTGGTTCAGTAGGTGAAGTACTTCAGAAACTGTTAACACAAAGCCTACAGACTTTACTATTCACTCTGGGTAGGCACAAACATCTTTAAAACACAGCTGAAGGGAAGAGAAAGAAAAAATAGGTCAAAAAGTAATGTTTGTGCTATTTTCAGAGGAAATATTTATGTTACTGAGACCCTTGGAAGAGTTAGTTACCATTTCTACACTTACCCAGTGGCTAAGAGCAAATGAACAGGGACTGAGTTGTGTGGTGGTGGGTACTTGGAGCCCTTGCAAGTCAGGCTCTGAAAGCCATTATCTGAACCACGAGTCTCTCTGCTCTCCTTGTGCTCTAGGCTCCTTCTTAAGGTCTACATCCCAACACATAAATACACAAAGACACACCAATACACAAAGGCATTTTATCTCTTCTTTAATTTAATTCTTTAGATTTTTTTGTTGAACTATAATGTAGAAAACTTCTAACTATACTTACAATTACAACTTATGCATAGTTCCACTTATGTATAACCACACTGTAGTCAGTAAACAGACCCTAGTAACTAGCAAATGGGTACAAAAAAAATAAAACAAACAAACAAAAAAACCCCAGAAAACCTGAGATGAAGTGGTAGACATATGTTGATATGTATATTTTTATTAAAAATAACATATTGTGCCGGGCGGTGGTGGCGCACACCTTTAATCCCAGCACTTGGGAGGCAGAGGCAGGCAGACTTCTGAGTTCGAGGCCAGCCTGGTCTACAGAGTGAGTTCCAGGACAGCCAGGGCTACACAGAGAAACCCTGTCTCAAAAAAAAAAAAAAAAAAACCAAAAAAACAAAAATAACCATATTGCAGTGGACAAAAGATCATTCCTCCCCATTACAGTGGTGTGCATGCTGACTCTAACATGCAATTTACAAAACAGTTTGTGGAAGGAGTCTTAACAAACATTTCAAAAAATTTATGAAAACTTCGACAGTAATAACAATTTGGGACTATATGAAACAGCTAGTCAAAGGGGAGTATCACCTGTCTACAAGTGACTCTCAAGTCAGGAGAAGTGAATAATACTTCTGGTGCATTCTAGGATTAGTGCTTTCTTTAACCTGGAGATAACTCACTAAATTGAACACATGACCTCCTTCCATCTCTTTTTATCTTTTAATGAAATAATTCATTAAATAATAATTTACAGATCCAAAAGCTATTGCCTGTACATGGGGTAAGTTCTTATAGCTGGGCTGCCTTGTCTGGCTTCAGTGGGAGAGAAAGCACCTAGCCTCCTAGCCTCAGAGAGACTTGAAGCTCCAAGGTGGGGTGATACACAGGAGACTTCCACACACTCAGAGAAGAATTGGGGAAGGATTGTGGGGGGTGACTGGGAGATAATTAGTGAGTAGGATATAAGTGAATAAGTAAAAAAAATAAATTAAATTAAAAAATAGTAATTTGGGGGCTCAAATTAAATAGATTAGATTTTGCTTCTATTAACTCTGCACCTAACTTGTGAGTAAGCTGACTAACCAGCAAGCAGAGCTGGCTTCATGAGTATTGCACATATGCTTATTTACAATTTGTCACTGAGAACAGCTTACCTCAATGTTGTCTCTCATTGTTTCCACTACTTCATAATTTTAGTTTAATGTTTTTGTTAAGAAATTAAATCAGATAGAATAACATGCCATATATATGAGAGGGGGCTATTAACATAGTGTACATATTTGCCATTGATGCTGTCTGTTAGCTCATGGATACCTATAGTATCCCATGACAACAGAGTTCCTGTGGATCTGCTATATGTGGAGGTCTGGTGCAACACAAACAAGCTCAAGTGATTCCCGTTAAAACTTTACATTGTAAAAGAACTGTGGTAGAACCCCACAGGTTGTCTAGTTCAACCAAAGGCTGTTTTGAGTGCGGGAAGAAGAGAAAGGAGAAAAGTAAAAGAAACACATTGTATACTGTATACTTGTGGATTTTCTGTGTTCTCCAGTGAGTACACTTACTAGCCAGGCAAGGATAAAGTACTCCAGCTCTTGATGAAAAGCAAGACATTCAGTTAAATTTATGTGTTCCCCACCCTGAAGAAAACAAATGTGTCAGTGAACTACGTAGCATTGATAATTCTCTAAGTAAGTTAAATGATCTTATAATTTACATTTAAATTATTGAACAATAAAATTAAATTTTTGCTAATAACAATTTTCTGTAAGTTATATTATCATTAAATACTGAATAAATGTATAATGTCTAGTAGAAAACAAACAGCATGGAAGAAAGTTAAAAGTAGGTTTCAGGGCAGTGAATAATTTGTTTCAGCTTTTCATAAAAGGGAACACATGTTCTCATGTTGTGCTGTGACTCACATAGTAGTGAGCTGGGTCTATAGGCAAATATTAATTTCTGATCCTCCAGGGACTAAGACTAACTCTGCATATCTCTGCTGTGATGCATAATCTGCACAGTCTATGAAACTACACCATCAGCCTGAGTCCTAGTTCATTTTCAACCATCTGGTCCTCACACAGGGCTATGTCCTCCAGTCTCATGTCTGTGACTGGGAAAGACAGCACTTGAAAAACATTCCCTATTTTTTTTCTTACTACCTCATGCACTCAGAAGGCAAATTAGAAAGATCAATGCATCTTTTATAGACAGTCTCAAAGACTCCAACTGCTGCGTATACAAAGATAACATACATTTAACTGAATTTTCATTTACTTTTAGACTACAGTACATACACAGACATATATACATATATATATACATATATATGTAAAACATAAATTGGACCAGTTTAGATTTCATTTTGTAAAATTGTATTTTAAGAGAACAAAGTATACTTAACAGTTTTCTATATATTTTGGAAACAAATTTCAAATTTAATAAATTTAAATAAAACACCTCTATTTTGGTTATATTCCTAAATTGATAATATTGATAAAATTTAAGTTAGTAAATTAAAATGTAATGTTATAACATGTGTTAAATATTATATAATATAGAACATATTAGATTTGATATTTAACTAAGGGGTGTCTAATTAATACTAGAATAAATACAGGAATTACATATAAGGTAACTGTACCATTTGTAGCCAGAGAAGAAAAAAGAGAACTTTTATACTCAGTGAAATAAAAAAATAACAAAATGAATGTTGCCTTTAATGGATAGATAGAATTAGTAAGCAATAAATTTCAGAATGAGATTTCAACAAACTTCAAATTTTAAAGTACAGTACATTTCCCCAAAACTTCTAAAATATCTTTGATTAAATTGCAAACATCTTTCAGAAGTATGAAGTTACAATTACAAAGAATTTTTCTTTGGTGTGTGTAGAACTTCACATTAATTCCTGAAATAAAATATTTGAAAACAATTTCCTTCTTTCTTTTAAAATGGAGTCTTGAAGATTTGTTTTCATATGTACACGTGTATATTTTTTTCTTTATGTCCCAAATGTTGTCTCCCTCCTCATCCCTCCTTGCAGAATTTTTCCCCATCCTTCATCTATTCCCCTCTGAAAAGGTGAACTCCCAGGTATGCCCTCACCCTGTGTCAGCATGTCTCTAGGTCCATCCTCTCCCATTGGGGCCAGACATTGCTGCCCTCTACTACATGAGTGCCTGGGTCCTTAAACAAGCCCTTGTATGTTCTTTGGTTGGTAGCTCAATCTCTGGGAACTCTCAGTATACAGGTTAGTTGAGATCTTTGGTCTTCCTATAGGATTGCCATTCCATTTGGTTTCTTCAATCCTTACCCCAGTTCTTCCAAAGGGGTCAGGACAGTGGAGGGATGGGGACATCAACTCACCAACAAACCTTTTGACAGAAAATTGCTCTTGTCTAAAGGAAATGCAGCGACAAAAAAGGAGCAGAGACTAGAGGAATGGCTGACCAGTGACAGACCCAACTTGGGATCCATCCCATGGGCAGACACCTATCCCTGACACTTTGATGCCATGTTATACTTGCAGACAGGAGCCTAGCATGCCTGTCCTCTGAGAGGCTATCCCAGCAGCTGACTGAGGCCGATGCAGCTACTCACAGCCAGCCCTTGAACCATTTCCTCCTTAATCTCCATTTTGAATACAGATAGGCCTTATAGAATTGATGTTTGAAAAATTAAAATCAAACTTAATAAACTGGCGGTTGACTAAGGGAATTTTTAAATAAAATATGAATAAATGGTGTATAATATCAGTTGTGTTTGTATGCTTGTTTGTGCCTATGGGAAATTTTAAATGGTTAGGAGAACTCATTTCATTGCAAATATTTAGAGAAAAATACTTAGTAGGCAAAAGAATTTAGATAATACAGTTATACAAGATGCTTTTAATTGCAAATAATATTAACATTTGCTTGTGTTACTATCAAACTAAAGATTTATTTCTAAATAAATGTATTTTGTTATAGTTGTATTTTATTCCTGCTCTACCAAAAATGATGTACTGAATACTTGTAATAATTCATTTTTCATCTGTATATAAAGTAAAAAGATCTAAGATTAGCACAGTTGATGGGAATGTTAAAGAATTAGTGCTGATACTATGTAATAAGAATTGAAGTCCTCTAAAAACAAAAGAGAACTTGTATATTATCAGCCTATAGTACACTGTATTACACTATTTGATACTATACTATACTATACTCAGTAGTCATGTGAAATTCAGCCTAGGAGCCAAGCCATGGATGAGTGTGTAAGAAAGTGTGTGTGTGTGTGTGTGTGTGTGTGTGTGTGTGTGTGTGTGTGACTTAATGGGATATTAATCACCATAAAGAAAAATATAATCATCTTTTTCAGAAAATGTTTAGAGTTAGAGATATGACTTTGAGCAAGGTGAGTCAAACTCATAAAGATAAATGCCACAGATTATGTTTCATATATGGAATTTAATGAGAAAAGAATAGAAATAAAAATGGGAAAGGAGGAAGAAGAGAAAGGCATCAATGATGAGAACTCAGAAAGGAAGCTAGGTAGAGGAATGTAGCAAGGGAACAAAGAGAAAAATAAAGGGGGCTTTACAGTGAGTAATTACAGTGATATTAATATGCGGCATGGAAAATACCTCAAGGAAACCTGTCATTTCATGTAGTTATTATACATTATCAAAATTTTATGGAAATAAAAATAAATGCCATGTGATTTTGGAGGCAAATCTTGGACTTAAGGGGAAGAGAAAAGACAGGGCAGAGAATGGGAGACAGGAGGTCTTAACATTAATTTAACAAGTTGAATATAAGCACCTCATGATTTATGTTCACAAATCTGGCTATTTCTTCCTACAAAATACTTTCCTCCAAGATCTGGGCAGGAAAGTTATCCTTGTGAACAGAAATGGATTATTTCTCATTTCTAACATAAATTTATTTTCTAAATTATAGCCAAATATCTGGGGTATTGACCTTATAAAAAGGAAATCTTATTTAGCCTCAATGGTTTGTGGGCTCCATACCAGGGTTAGGTGACCTTGTCCTTGTGGGGCCTGAGTTGAAGGTAAACATCAGAAATACAACCACATGACATGACAAGACTGTTCATGCCCAAGACTGAGGAAAGGGGAAAGGAATGAGGTGGCTTCCTGGATTCAATTCAAGGTTACTCTTTGGATGACTGAGACTGACTTTATCTTTGCCAATCAATGACTACCCCAACTTGAAACCATCCCATGGGAGAGAGCCAAACCCTGGCACTACTAATGACATTCAGCTATGCTTACAGACAGGAGCCTAGCATAACTGTCTCCTGAAAAACTTCATCCGGCATAGGATGGAGGCAGATACAGAGACCCAGGCAAACATCAGGCGGAGTTCCAGGGGTCTTGTGGAAGAGTGTGGAATAGAATTGAGCAGGTAGGAGGCATCAAGGGGGGCTGTGATCAAGATGTAAAGTGAATATAAAAAAAGCAGAGGGAGCTTTCTTACCATGTTTGCTCATGTGGATTTAGCTGTTTTGAGAGAGTAGCTATAAATCTCTTACTTTAAATAACGTATCTTAGTCTGGTTTACTATGTGGTGCTTGCATGAGTCACAATATTTTGCTTGGATATAGTCCTTTATAGCCTAGCACAGAGGCTCAGTCTGAAACAATTTACTTCTATATATTTCATTTATCCTAAGTTTTAAAAAGCACAACTACTATGTTAGTCTTAGGGGAACATTTGGAAAAGTTCAAAGATAACACTGACTTTTTCTGGTGAACAACATTGTACTTTACCTACTGTAATACATAATGTTAATATACTTTAGTTGAGAGTGAAGTAATAATGAATGCTCTGAGAAATTATATTTTTATTTGTTAACAATATTTTCCATTCTTGCTGGTACAAAAATCATGATGCATCTTTTAAAGCAGTTTATGCCCTCAGATAGCTTTGACAATTACTTGAAAAAATAAGCTTATAAATATTTATATACTGACCTATTACTGAAGAAGCTTCTTAAGGTATGTATGAAAAAATGTAAATGGAGTCACCAAATAAATGGTGAGACAATACTCAAACTAGACATTTTTCATCACCATGTAAAATTTACAGTAACAGAAATAGTTGTATCCAATAGAGTTGTTGGCTAAAAGAATCCAATGGAAATCTCCAAACATCTCAGGCTCTTGCCAGGACTGTTGGTTGCTCTCCACAAACTGGTGATAAAACCCTATTGATGAAGATACATATCTAATACTGGTCGGGTGGCCAAGAACCTGAAACCAGATAGGTTACAGGCCTGGGGGGAAAACAAACTTTATTGTCCTGCTAAAGGAAAAAAGCAATAAAATAACTCCTGACAAAATTTTCCCAGATGCATAGATAAATGTCTAACTCAGCTATCAAAAGAGAAGCTTCTTTTTGCAATGGGTAAGAACTAATAAAGAGACAACTAGACAATTTGCAGAGGGTAACACATGGTTGCAATAGGTCCTAAAGAGACTGTCTTCATCAAACCCTTTCATCTAATGCGCCCCCCTTTGAGCTTTGCATCCGCGGAGAAATCACGAGACGCAGAGATCAGGTAGTTACTGCAAAACGAGGCTTTTTAATCTTTATCACCCACGTGGAGAAACGCGGAGAGACGCGGAAGGGCAGGGCTGAGGAAGGGGTCCGGCTTAAGTACAATCTAGAGTGACGTATTCACTTCTGGTTGGCTGTTCGCTCACCACCCAATATGCCTCGGGATCGGCAGTGACTTGGCACGCCTATCTGCCTAGCAACTGCGCAGATAACAGCAGCTTCCTACACTTTCACATATGGTTGAAAATGCTATGAAGAAAAATAGACAAAAATAATTGTAACACTGAGAGGGGATATATGATTCCCAGGAAACAATGTCTTCCAGACACAATAGGACTGGTACACATTTTAATTTGCGGAGACTGTGGTATCATGAACAGGTTCTGCAGAGGTTCAAGCCAGACAGGGTCCAAGTGATGAGTAGAAAGTGGACATAATCTCTAATCCCTAATAGAGTTGTACAGAGTAAATAAATCACAGTAAAGGGCAGGCTGATGCCCAGTGCTGGATGGAAAACACCAAAAGAGCTCAATTCTGGTTTTGAAGGGTTATTTGTTTCTTTTGTTTTTGCCTTTGTTTTCTTTTTGTTGTTTTTGTTTGTTTGTTTGTTTTTTGTCTTATATGCTTTTGCCTAGGCATCTTTTATCTTACTGGTCTTTTGCCTATATATTATGTTTTTCAATTTTGGGTTTTTAAAATGTGAGTGAGTGAGTATGTGAGTGTGTGTGTGTGTGTGTGTGTGTGTGTGTGTGTGTTTCTTGTGCTCTGACTTTTCACTGTGGTTTGAGTGATTTTATGGTGGTCTCTGTGTTTTGAAGAGAAGGAATGTGTGGAGTTTGGTGGGTGAGGAGGTTGGGAGGACCTATGGTGAGAGATAAGGTAGAGGAAAGGGTGATAAAATATATTGTATAATTTTTTTAAATAAATAAAAACAAAAGTACATATTCAAAGTTAAAACCTAAAGAAAATAAGTAAAAATAATCTAAAATATTTGTATGCTTATAGGATGTAAGTAGTTAATTTCTAGGAATGAAAAGCAAACACTGGGAAAACTGGGTCCAAAAACGTTAACAAAAATCCAGGAAAACGCGTCCCATGGGAAAAATGTTAATAAGACAAACCACAGTTTATTGCTAAAATTAGGCACATCCCAGGAAACTGTAAGAACTTAGCTGACGATACAACAGTTAAGGGGAGATAAATTTAAGAGGTCTTTCAGTTTGAAACAAAGACTCTATTTATTTTATTTAAACTAAGCATATGAAACTATAAATACGGTATTAGTCTCAAAGCAAAGAACTCATTTATCTCAGAAAAGGAGTTTTAACAGTATGTGTGTGTGTGTGTGTGTGTGTGTGTGTGTGTGTGTATTCACATTGAGAAGATGGCTCAGTGATTAAAGCTGAGTCTGAGGACAAATGCTTGGACCCTCAGAAACCCACTTCAATATCAGATGTGATTGGCATCCCACCTGTACAAATATAGACGAACAATCTGCCTAGTGAAACCAACCATGTCTGAAAACTCTCACTATGACTGAGAGAACTTGAGTTATAAAGTCAAAAGTGGAAAGTGATTAAATATGTTCACAGATGTAAACTCTGAGCCTCTATATGCATGCAATACACTGGTACCCACACATACACATCCAAAAATAAATCTATATACATACACATGCATGCCACACAAGGAAAGAGAGAGATATAAAGACACACACAGAGAGACAGACAGAGAGATAGTGACAGAGACACACATATGCATATTTCCACATGCACAGAGGAAACAGAGATTATCAAAAGCTGATGTGTGAGATGAAACAAGCTGTCTGGATCATTAGAGAAAGTCTTCAGTCAAAATGAGAGTAGAGTGGTAGAAAAAAATGAGACTGGTAAGAAACATGGCTGATCTGATAGAAGCATATGATACAAAACTTTTATTCTTGGCACTACTTAAAAATAATTAGAAGGAGACAATACATCAGATATATTTAAAGAGGATAGAAAAGTAAAGACACAAATCTGGGCAATTAATACATGAATACAAACTAAACTACTTGTGCTTCCTTCCACTGGAGAAACCTTTTCAGACTAGAACAAAACTGAATACAGAAATCTTAGATGCTTATGTCCCCTTGTGTTGCAACCAGCTCCGCTCTACCTGGCTTGATACAAAAGACTTAACAATGCCTGAATAGTTACTATGTTGCAGCCTGCTCTGCTCTGCCTGGCTTGGCCTTTCAAAGGCTGGGAGTAAAGGCATATGTCACCACTGCCTGGCTTCAAACTGCTGCTCTGGTCTTCAGGTCAGGGTCTAGAGAGAGAGAGTGGGGAAGAGACACAAGGAATGGAGACAAGACAGAGGTTCTGATCAAGTCTCAAGTCTTTTATTGAAGGGAAATCTGGGGTATTTATACACTTTTGCCATGCCCCTTGTAGGCGCGTGGATGATGTAAGCCTTGGAGGTGTGGCTAGCATATGGATAGCTGCTTTCTAGCCGCTTTCTACTAAAAGTCAGCTCCCAACACCCTTGAAAACTGTCCACTCTTAAATAGTTGGTTCCTAATGTAAGGGTTACTGTGGCCTCCTTAACTGGTATACTCATAGTCAGAACTATTTTCATAAGGAAAGTCAAAGAAGCCTATAGCCAAACAACTACATTTAAAACTTTTTTCAGTATATAATAAATCTTGAACTTGCCTTTACTCACAAAACACTGACTAAAAAGAGTAATATTTATAAAGAATATTTTTGAGCTATTCTGTGCTCACAATCACACTGTGAAAACTGAGATTCTGTTATTTACTGGAAAAACCTGTATTAGTTGTGGTGTGGCTCAGGCCTAACACAGATTAAATAAAGTCAACCATAGATCAAAATGTGGAGAAAACAGCCAGCTGACAGGAAGTAAATATAGGAAAACCCACAGAGAGCAAGAGGAAGGTCAGGAATATGGACAGACTAATTGAAAGTAGAAGGAAGGGACATTATGTTTGAGGGGTTTTGGAGACAGCATGGAGAAGGAAAACTTCCTTTTAGGACATGAATGGCAGAGGAAAATTAGCTGGATACTTTCTTTGCCTCTCTGAGCTACCAAGCTTTCAACCCAGCATCTGGTTCCCCAGTTTTCTTCGGTAAAATTAAACAAAAAGCAAAAACATTTGTCCACCTTGGGGAAGGACAATCCGATTTGGTAAGTCACAAGGAAAGTCCTCAAGGAGAAAGTGAAGGATGGGAAATACCATAATACATTAAAACCCTGTATAGTGCTAATTTAGGTGGCTTGAAAATATAAGCAGAAAACAAAAAGATAAATGACTTAACTGAAATTGACATATATACAAACTATAATCACTATCAGTATGGTAACTAATATTTTATCCTTAATAGCCTTAGTGGTTTTTTTTTTTTTTTTTTTTTTTTTTGCCAGATATAAAAACTTGGTTGGGAACATATATACTTTAGAAAGACTTATAAATGAAAATTAGAAAAATAGTCACAGACAGAGGAGTTTAGACAAGAACATACCATACCACCACCTAATGAGACAGAAGCAGAGCAGCCCAAGATGGCTAGAAAAGCATCCTTAGTTTCCAGTTACATACAACACCTACAAGGTGATGATAGGTACCCCCGAGGTTATGAAGAAGTTAAACAGAATCCTCCTTAAGTTAAATTTAAGGAGACTTGAGGAAGTGACCATTCCATATGGTCTGCATTCACTCTATGTGAAGCAGTTATTAAATTCAAGGGCAACTCAGAGCAGAATTATCCCCCAAGACTAGAAAGATTTGACAACAGCAATACAGGAAGTTGGTCCTCAGTTACAATGGTGAACATGGTGGAAAGAGAAAACTTTGGCTATATAACAATGAAATCGGGCTAGAAGTATTAATATTTCCCAAGATCAGTCGCTAAATGAAGGCCAATATGTATGATGCCTTGCAAAGAACAGCTTTTGCAACTGCCAGTAAGCCCGGCTCAGTGCTTGCAACCCCGACCAGTCTTGAACCAGATGATACCTTAATTTGGATATCATATTTATTGGCTCACCCAATGCCACAGATGGCAAGGTCCTTGGCCCACTCTCCCTTTCTTGGGGCCTCAGGGCCAATTAATCCTTGCCTTCACCACCAGGACCAGATTTACTGTGCTCTTCAAGTGAGGTGTAGGGTCTGTTCTCCAGAGTGCTACAGCAAGCAAGGACCAGTTCTCCAGCTCCTATGCTCTCTGGGATACCACATTACCCCATGAGAGTGAGTGGTGGGTCCAGCCTTCAGGGGGCTCACACTGTCAGGGCCAACTAATCTGCACCCCCCCCAAACCAGGGACAGCTCTACTGTGCTTCCCTGAACAGGTGCAGAGCTCTGTACAGCCCTCAAGCATTAACATGACCCCAGGTGATGTTAGGTTTGTTCCTTAGGTGGAACCCAAACACTTCTATTCACAAAGATGATATACTGTGCAAAATCTTTGCAATGGTCAAAGCTCAAAGCTAAGCTTCCCAATGCTACGTTGCCATGTTTACTTAGGTGGCAGAAAGCACCTATTAAGTTAAGCCCTCAGGCATTAATATGACAGCCCAGAACAAGAATGTCTGAGTGACCTTTGAGAGCAACAGATCCTTATTGCTGCAAGACCATGGACTTAGACTTGGCTTTTTGCACCCGTACAGGCCAGGACCACACCACAACTTCAAGGTGCACCACAACTTCTAACAGCTACTTACATCAAGCTGCTGTTCACCACCTTGGAGTCTCCAAATTTGCCTGTCCTCATTGTGCACACACCATTCTGCTTGTCTTTCCCTTCCATCTCTCCCTTACTTACTTGCTCATCTTCATGGTGCCTGGGACATTTGAGTATCTGGGGTCATTAGAAGTTCTATGCCTCATCTGTGCTAAGCAGTGACAGGAGGGGGTCATCTCTGGCATGCTCCATAAGCCCAGGCTTGGTATAAAGAGAGGGTCATCTCATTTTTGTGAGTTAATATCTTAAATAGAATTCTCCTCTCTAGAACTCCTCAGAGCATAACAAAGTAACATATTTTGTAAATATAAAAGATTCATGTAAAGCACAGATATTTTAAAGTTGTTCACAATCAATGCCATTTATCAATCTTATGGGACACAAATATTTCCCAAACCAAACTTAGGGAGATGTTATTTGAGGGACTTTTAAAATCTAATCTGGAGAATGTTGCTCATGCTTTAAGCTGCTTACTTAGCATTGATTGGTAAACTTAGCTTTGAGCTTTGACTATTGCAAAGATTTTGCACAGTATTTTATCTTTGTGAACAGAAGTGGTTGGGTTCCTCCTAAGAAAAAAATTTATGCATTCACTTTTGTTGTTCTAAACCCCAAAACTAACGGTTTTATCTTTCCATAGTATCCAGAAAGAAACAAAGAAAGAAAGAAAGAAAGAAAGAAAGAAAGAAAGAAAGAAAGAAGAGAGAGAGAGAGAGAGAGAGAGAGAGAGAGAGAGAGAGAGAGAGAATGAACTTCTTTGCAATGAAAAAACATGCAGACAAAAAGGCAATAGCCATTTAAATGTGAGGCCCTGGCAACATTGGGTTTTATCCAAAGCTAGCCTTCTCAGTGAACATACCCCAGTGAGTCTTTCTGCAGTGGTGTGCTACAGCTTCTGGTGCTATTTTAAACATATACTTTCAGTATGAGTGTAGGTGCAGGGAGAGGTCATGACTACAGTGTCAAGGTGGATGGAGGCCAGAGGACAACTTGCAAGAATTACTTCTCTCTTTACACCACCATGCGGACTCAGGCATCAAACTCTGGTCTTTAGGCTATGCAATGAGTGTGTTCACCCTCTGAGTCAGCTATTTCCAAAGAATCTCATACAAACCTGGGAAGAAGCAATGCTGATTTAGACCTGGTTGCCATTCAAAACAGGTGGCAGAAAGCACTCTTCTCATCTGTGTTCTGATGCAGTGAAGAAAGGCTGCAGCCATTATATGAGAGTTGGAACTGAACTGTCTGAGGATTCTGTGTGTATGATGGGCATCCTTGTGTGGCATTGGTAGTGGATACGGTGGAGCTTCAGAGATGTGAGGCAGGCTGACAAAAAGACATGGACTTCTAGCATATGTTCCTGACCATTGAGATACTTAGAAACCTGTACTACACATTGCAAAATTTGCTGGCATCAGTTCCTGTGCTTATGATGGGGAAGGCTAAAAAGCTGTGCAGTTTAGTTGCAAAAGCTAAAATTAGTGAATCTGTGGTCATGATATGCTTGTGCATGTGGGTATTCCAGCTTTGTGGGAAGTTTCACATTAGCTCTATTTTTCTTTGTTTTAATAATACATAATACTGACTATGACAATATGGAATACTTTTATAATACTGACTATGACAATATGGAATACTTTTATAATCATAATGGATAAATGCCAACAGTATGGTATGTTTAAGTGTATTGATGCTGCTACGTCGGGAACTGACATTGCCCACTTCCCTGACTGAGTCTCACACATCTTTCTCAATAGTGACTACAAATCTGTATCACTAACTGCACATCCACTTCTCATCTGTTAGGCTAGATTAACAGTGTTTTTATTGCACATAATTCTCTTGTTTATTCATATTCATTGCAGAAATGTCCATGAGAAGGAAGATTTGTTTAGATTACAATATACTACTTGGGAAAATTAATCAATATATGTTCAACAAATGAAATTTTTATTGAAAAGTATGCCAAGCCAGTGAAAAAATAAAAAATATCGAAATTAAAATGAATTTCCCCTTCATTGAACATATATTTATCACAAATATAAAATTAAGCATTGTATAATTCCTCTAAAGATCTACATTTCTTACTAAAATAGGTAAGTTCATTTATGAAACTTTTCAAAGTAAAATTATTATGTATTCAGGTAATATTTGAAAACAGTAATATTGAAAGTTATTTAAAACTAACTAAATGTAGTTAAAAATTAAAATGTTATGAATAAAAAATTTTAAATTATGTCAGAAAAGAACTTTATGTTTGTGGAATACAGTCATGATAATATTATAATTGTATTACACTGAATAGCTTTTTTAAGCTATAATAAAGGCAAAACCCGTTTATTCTATGTTATTTGAACAGAATGATCTGTTCTTAGTCAGAGTAGCTCTGTGGAAAGTCACAAGGGGATATCCAAAGAGTGATCCTCCCTGAAAAAAAAAGAAACAAAGATTTGTTCTTGGAAGTGTAGGCACATTATTGCAATCATCAAAAATTCTTAGATTATATTAGTCATACTTTTTACTATCATAAACTTTTTGCAAAAAAAAATCTGAGCATGTAATCAATATGATAGTCATAAAAACAAGTTCTACTAAAATTGACTTCTTCAATATTCCAGGCTAAGGGGATCACAAATCTAAACTATTATCTTGTTCACAGTAAAAGAAAGAAAATCAGCATTCAATGAAACACAGCAGGAAACCATGTTTTCCTGAGGGAGACAGCACCTTCAAACTCATAGACACTGAAATTGAATGTATTTTACTCATAACCAATTCTTCATAGGCACTCTCATGAATTTTAAAGGCTTCATATTTCACGTTCCAGCTGAAACCATGGCCTTCTGTTTTTTAAACTGAGATCTCTGAATGTATACCGAAAGGAAAATGTAAGTTCTACACTTTGTATACTCACTGTACATATATAATTGCATTAAGAGTAAAGAAAACAAACACTTGTTTATTCTGAAAGATTGTACATCATTTCAGCTTTCAGCAGAATTTAATATAACAGATACCGATACAAATCACAGATCTGGAAGCAGAATAGGTAATTGTACACTGCTTCAAATATAAAAGGAACAAATATTTAGTAAACAGGATGTTTTGTTCAAAGGTTCTATAAAGCATTCATGAAAAAAGAACCATTAGAGTTTTATAAATAAATGAACTAGAAAGATTTTTAAAATTCTTTTAAAAGAGTCATCGTGCAAGGTGCTTTTTATATGGGCCTTATTACTGAATCCTCTCATAAAGAAAAGTTCAAGTGGCTTCCTGCTTCTTTTATAAGAAATCCTATTGGAGACAGAGTCCTCCAGGCATTCATTTTCTGAATGGACCTGCTGCTTAGTACGAGCACAGACATGCAGTGTCTAGAGATACAGCAGGTCATCCTTAGCTAGTGCTAGAAATATAATGAAACAGAAAATATTTGGAAATGTGAGGTGAAAATACTGGAATTCTGTGATAAAATCACTCCTGATTATATGACCACAAAATAATATCTGTCCCTGCATTGTTTCCAAAATTCAACCACTCAAACAAAAAAATCTCATTAATCTACATGACTACAACAACAGAACTATGATACAATAAATGGATGCTGTTTACAAAGTACTTTGAGTTAAAGTTAATCTGAAAAAATTTATGAAATAAAATAAATGGCACCTATCCCTGCCTTGATTTACACAAACAACTGTGATAATTTCAGTAAGAAATGTTCCCCACAAGCTCACTTCTGCAAATACTTGGAACCCAGTTGATAGTGCTGTTTTAAGATTCAGGGAATTTTTGGGTTTGAAGACATAGCTAACATGGCCAGCAGCAGAGTCTGGTGGCTGAAGCCAGGCCTTTGAAAGTTACAGCATATACCTTGTTCTTCCCTTCTCTATCCTTGGTTTTAAACACTTAAGGAACTATAACTGGAATCTCCCACAATGAAGATCAAAGCACTACAGCCAACATGCCTTGGTCACAATGAAGAACAGGTTCCACTGAACTGTGAGCCAAAATTAATCTCTTCCCTTCAAGTTGCTTCTATCAGATGCTTTGTCAAAGCCACAGGGAGCATATTCTTCTTAAAAAGATTAGCATTTTCAATAATAAGCAGACATATAGCTCATTCTTAGTTAGTAAGGTTTCTGTGGAAATTCAAACTAGAAATCTATGTGGTCCTACTCAGAAAAGGATAGGACTCTCTGATGAACTGTGAGAGGGCAAGGCTATATCCATCTCAAATAAAGTTTTCTACCTAATCCTGTTATACATGTGTCAACAGATTTTATTTATCACTGTAGAGTGAATCAGAATGAACAATGACTTGTAATATAGTATCCCGAAATTAGATTTTTAAAAAAAATTTTAATTATGTGTACTTGATATGATTTGTGCTTCCTATTCCCCAAAACTGAGAAATATATTTCTCTATGTATTTCATAACAAGTCACCAAGATTTGGTTATGGCAGTCTAAATAGACTGAAACCCATCAATTGCTGTCTTTACTGGAGGCTGAAGCTGCCATTGGGGTCAAATTTATGTAACAACCTTAGGTAAAGTTGTTTTCTAGGAAATCAAGGCAATAACACATGGAAATATACAGATGGAGGAAGAGTATGAGGAATAGGAGAATAGAAGTTGTCATTATTTATTTCATTAACAAGACTGAGCCTGTCTTAGGTCATTCTAACAAGAATGCCTTCCTTGCCCATCATGGAATATGCATTATCCAAAACAATGTACTTTTGTCTTAGGTTGGTAAGGATCTGTGCAGAATCTTACCCATCCTTGGCTTGTCAGCCTGTTAATTTAATAACTCCATCTGGGGGTCCATTTTCATGTTCAAGTCATGTACTTTGACTGTCAACATGTTGATGTTGTTAAAGACAAGCTTTAACATGATGGACAGGAATAAAAGTATTCCCAGGACAAAAAGGGCTAGCATAATCAAGCTAGGTATGCCATTATTGAAGCTTGACAAAATTAGAAATACTGACCTCAGTTCATGGGTTATTTTATCTGCAGTATCTACTGCATCAACACTCAACAGAGCAGCATTCTTGAAATTCATAAGCTCACTACGTAAACTTAAAACATCCAGAGAAGTGTTAGAATTATGCTAAATACACTGCAAGTGACTTTAAACTTCTTTCTAATTATAATGACTAAATCTGACATGGGCTAAGGACAAGGAAGTAGGCTTTAGGCAGGAATTGGACATTAGGCTAGAACAAAGAAGTACTTTCAGGTAGGAATATAAATCTTAGGCTAGAACAAAGAAGTAATTTCAGGCAGGAATCTAAATTTTAGGCTAGAACAAAGAAGTATTTCGGACAGCAATCTAAATTTTAGGCCAGAACAAGGAAGTAGGCTTCAGATAAGAAAATGACCTTGGCTAGGATAGGGAAGTAGGCTCAGATACTTGAATCATCCTGATAAACCCTTAGAAACAGTGATCATGGGAATGTTCACTTAATTGTGTCTAATGCCTTGCTTGTTCTTTGACTATATGTATTTATTGTCTTGCTTGTTTCTTGACTATTTGCATCTACTGTATTGTTAGACTCTCAACCTAGAACTGACTTTAGTACATGCATGTAATTAAAATTGTATAAAAGCAAAAAGGAGGAGGGGGAATAGGGAGTTCTAGGGAGGGGAAATTGAGAAAGGGTATGACATCTGTACTGTAAATAAGTAAAATATTCAAG
Organism: Arvicanthis niloticus; assembly: GCF_011762505.2. Classification (NCBI taxonomy): domain Eukaryota; kingdom Metazoa; phylum Chordata; class Mammalia; order Rodentia; family Muridae; genus Arvicanthis; species Arvicanthis niloticus. The sequence continues at coordinate 7,982,748 of NC_047668.1, read as the reverse complement.
AAAAACTAAAGAGAAAAAAAAAAGGTGTCATTACTTCCTGGCAAGATTAAGACTGTGATGGCTATTCCTGGTTGTCAACTTGACTACCTCTTGAGTGAACCACAATACAGAAATGATAGGAAACCTATGATCCAGATGTTCAGGCATAGTGGCCACAAAATGCTTAGGGCCAGGTAAGATCATGGTTTTAATCCAAGGAGACAGAGGAAAGCAGATCTAAGTTCAAGGGCAGCCTGGGACACAGAAAATTCTAAACCCAGACATGATGGTACATACCTTTAATCTGGGCCATACTGTCTGCCCACATAAGGACAATGGAAAAAGGCAATGTTCATCCTTCTTTGTCTGCTTGCACTTCCCAGAATATCTTTTTGAACCCACTTCTTCTGGATTCCATCTTATATAGAGGACCATCTAAAGCACCTAGCCTCATATAACTGAGCAAGTACTTGATTCTTAGACTTTTCACCGAACTGCAGACTGTAAGTCATTCCAATACTTTCCCTTAATGAATGGAGACAGTCCATAAGTTCTGTGACTCTAGAAAACCCTGACTAATACAAAGCCTTAGTAATGTGAGTAAAGAATAACCTACCCACAACCTAAACGACATTTACTAGGTTAACACAGTCTTAGACTCAGGAACTAACTGATGGCTAACACAGTCTTAAACTACGGAACTAACTGATGGTTAAGACCATCTTAGTCTGTTTGCTCTGTTATAATTAAATATCACAGATGGAAAATCTAAGAAAGATAAATTCTTTTTCAGATTTATTCTATACAGCAATCCAAAATCAAAATCTGTGATAGGATACTTTTTCCCAACTAGTGAAATAAGTAAAAAGTAAGAAAAGAGCAAATACTTCTCAGAAGTACATGTCATGACTCCATCTCCTTTAAAGTGCCATCACACCTGTATATATTATTGCAGTGACAATTCAATTTCATCATAAATTTTTTTGAGTTTGACAAACTCATACATAGAGAACTGAGTGTGAAAACTAATTCTATAGTTCTTTGCATTTATTGAAGAAAAATAAAAATTATCAATGATGTTTTCTTATGATTTTGGCGATAATTTATGTGTGAAAGTAGGGTAAATGTATGTTGTATTAGCTATCACAGGAGCACAAAATCAACTTAAAGTGGACTCAATTATCTTGCATTCATGCCTGTGACATGCATTACATAATTCCACATGTCTTATGTCAAGCACTGAACTATTGAATAAATTACATACTTTAATCAAAAAACCAAAACCAAAAAACAAGGAAGGAAAGGCTATCATGGATGTTGTGCAAAAATACTATATAACTTTACTTAATTGAATTGTCCAACAGAAGGCTAAAATCCCCAAGACAGGAGAACAACTGAGGACACATCCTGAGAGATAATATAATTGCTACGACACAGAGGGAGGACAAATGTTAAATAAGAGAACTTCTTTTCTCTAAACATTAAAAGGGAGTTTACTAAACTTACGAAAGAGTGCTTAGAATATTTCCAATGTCCATTAGTATATTCCTAAAAAATAAAATGAAGATTCAAGATGGAAAAGAAAATGTTACTGCATATTTATGTTAAATGTAGAAATATTGTATCTTTCTAAAATTAATTTAAAAGGAAAGATTTGTCTTTAATCACCTCATACAAATGACAGTTAAAAGAACTTATCAATATTGGAGTATATAAGAAAAATTTAAAAAAGAGTATATTATGTATTTAGAATTTTTTTTATTCTTTAAGAAAGGAAAGTAATCACATTATCTGATTTACTGGCAAATACACATTCTTTATTATTTCTTCAGTCTTGGTTGAAATACTGTCCTGAAAATATAGCATATGATCTTCAATTTATTTGCTAATTACCATCAAAAATATCTAACTTTATATCTTCAGCTTTTTTTTCAGTATCTTAGGTTAAACTATGTGCAAGTCACAGATTTTTATACCTTCAAGCAGTCTATTGTTATTCCCTTGCAATGATTTTCTTAAATCCTTTTGTTATAGGATCCAGTTAAATCCTTTCTCCTCATTCTCTGCTTCCTGTTTCTCAGGAACTCTTCCTTGAGGGTCTGATTCAGTAAGCTTTGGGTAGTGCCTCCATTGGAATTTCCCTTTTTTCCTTATCCTGATTGGAGAAGCAGCTTTTTACAAACAGCTGAAAGAGCCAAAAAAAATCTTCCAGGTTCCCAGAAGTGACTCCTTGAAAGCTTCAGCTCACATTAATTAAAAAGAACAGTTGATTTGGAGCCATCTGGACGGCCTTACACCCAAAGAAAAATGGAGTTAAATGATAATAAAACAATTATTAATAACAGAACACAGAAACACACAAGGAGCTAGACTAGATTATAGACGAGGACCTTAAAATACAAATTTCAGAATTTTGACCCTATTCTCCCCCACCAAAAAAAAAAAAAAAATCACCTTAAGATGATAGTTACACCTCCACTACTGTGACCCTCCCACCTTAGTTACATTTTCAGTATCTACGTCCAATGCCTCTGCTATAATTTTTAGCTGTATAATACCATCTTTGATACAGTACATACGAAAGATACAAAGTGGTTGCTTTATTTAAGATGAGGCTTCTGGAAGCTCAACAATTTTACTTGGCCATTTCCTTCAAGAATTTTACTAGGTATTACTTAAAATAAAATAAGGTATGCATTTTTTTCATTTTTAAAAAGCTGTACAACACATTATTTCTATTTTTGCTATATTGGACAATAAATTTGGAGTTGTATGATAATTATTACAAGTGCAATTGTTAGAAAGTAATGTTTCCCAGGAAACATTCATGCCTTTGGTGATAACATCTTCCTTTTGTTAGCAGGAATAGTTCAAATTTAGTTCATACTAATTTGCCTGATAATTATGAAACTACAGAAGTCCACAGAGCAGAAAAGAGTCAACAAAGCAACTGTACAAAAATATCTTGAGTACTTTATACAGTCAAGCAGAGTTTTAAGAAAGACACTGAAATGCCACTGTCAGTTTCTGTCAGTGCTTCTCTATTTTTCTCTTGATCTTTACTTTTGTTTTGTTTTGGATGGTTTTCTATTCTGTTTATCACTCTGTTTTTGAACATTATTTTAAAAAAGTAGAAATCAGTACTGCAGCAGAGACCATAAAGAGTGTTTTTAACAATCTGGTGGATGGTCTAAGTGATGGTTGTTTTGTATCAATTTGACACAAACTAGGATCATCAGAGAAGAGGAAGCCACAGTTAAGAAAATGCCTTCATAAGATCAATAAGGCTGTAGGCAAACCTAGAAAGCATTTTCTTAATTAGTGATGGAAAGAGGAGGGCTCAGCCCTCTGTGGGTGGGGCTACCCCTGTGCTGGTGGTTCTGGGTTCTAAAAGAAAACAGGCTAAGCAAATGTAAAGGTAGGTAAAATGCACCTCTCTGATGTGGAAGTGTAAGCCAAACAAACCCTTTCTTCTCCAAGTCTCTCTTCATCATGATGTTGGAATACAATAGTAAACCCAAAGACAATTGCCATCTTGGAAAATAAACACACATAACTTCCCCCGTGAAACTCTCTCTCTCTCACTGTTTGATGAAAGGACTTTCTTCTATCCAGTGAAGGAATTAATTTGAAGTTTTCAAATGCACTATTTTTACATGTTGAATCATATTTATTAATATAATATTACCTATGAATGGATGATGGATATCAGCTGGGAAGGTAGTTAATCTTAGAACATATACAGAAATCAGGATTAAAACCCCCTTTTAACAAAATATTCATCTCATGTAAAACTTTTCTCATGGTTTATGAACTACTTTAGCTGATAAATTTCCCCTTGACATAAAATAATATGAAGCCTATTATTAAACATTTTTATAGAGTTTTATTATAAAGTAACAGCATTATTGATTTTTCTATTTTACCAAAAAATGTTGTTTTCTGCAAACTTGTAAACAACCTAAATTAAATATTCATTTTATAAAGATAATGCCATTGCAGATGACTAATATGTAAAATGTTATAGAGAAATATAGCATGTATGTTGTACAATTAAATATAATACTAGAAAATATAGCTTGTTATATAAGTTAGATATAAAGCTGAATTACTCTTAGATAAAAAATTAGTTAATTTATCATGTTTTCTATGGAACAAGTTTAATTAAAGAGAAGAATGATGTTCTTTATCAGAAGGACCTTTTATCCCTGCAAAATAAGAAGGTACGAATCTAAGTATTTTATACACTATAATAAAATTATATCACTAAAATGTTGACAAATACTTGAGCCTTTTGTAAACCAAAATAATTTTTCTGATGATAGTTCTTGGTTTCTTGTTAGTGGTTGCTGAATATGCAAAGTACAGTGGGCTGAAGGCTGGGCTGGTAATAGAAATTTCTTAAGCAAAGACAGCAATAAAATTTGACATACTAGTTGACTTAATTTTATTAAAGATTTCTCTCTGGCATTTGATGCTATTTGGTTGTAGATTGCCCCTGATTGAACTTTCTTCTTCAAGACTTGGAGTTAGTTTATATAAACCCTGGTATTACTCCAACAAAGTTTATGGAAGTAAATGTTTTTTGTAATATTTTGTTGACATTACTATGATGCCTCAGCATCCTTCTGGGAGTAAATGTATTTCAAGAATTAACCTTGCTCACCCATAAAAAGTCCTTATTTGTTATAGTTTTGTCATGACATTGTAGCATCACAGTCACAATCAGAAGATGATTGCCAAGGCTTGCATGGCCATGAAGGGATGTCTTGACACAGTTCCTGAATCTGGAATAGAGCTAGCAGGGCCTGTGTTGAAGTGAGTGTTGATTGTTGTTGTAGGCATGTTGTTTGTGTAATAATGTACATTATTTACTACATTTCTCCTTTGAGAAACGTTCTCCCTGCCAAAGTTAACGACTCCGTGAGAGTTGGAAGAAATAGGAATTGGCAGGCAAGGGTGTGGCTAATGTTCCTCAGAAAAATGGTAAACTCTGTGACCTTCAGGACAGCCCTTAAGGCTATAGAAAAGAACTCTGAAAACGTGAGTGAATTCTAGAATATATAATTTCTCAGCTAGATGGAAAATAAGGATGTAGTATGAATTGTATGAGGGAATTCACAGGCCAAAAAAACAGGAAGCCAACTGCACTAATGAGCCATTGTTCAGAAAGATTCAGAGTCAGGCAGATTTCTGAATTCAAGGTCAGCCTAAGACAGAGTGAATTTAGACCCAGGCATGGAGGGCCTGGTGATCTCAAAGCTGGAACCCACCCAGTTGGCTTATTGTCTTTTCTCAAAAAGGCAGGCTGAATTCATTTGCTATGTTAAATATATATACTTGCTCTCTTTTTTTAAGAATCAATGCTGATTCATGAGATAATCAAAATGGAACCTGGGGTAATGATTGAATTGATATGTAAACAAAAGACTAGCCTTTGGTCTGCAATAGCTGAGCTGTCTAGACAGATATCTAGATAGCTATCTCAGGAACATAAAGCTATCCCTAGTTCCTCATCCCCCAGTGCTACATATTTTTATTTGATTTCCTGACCCTCTGTATCTCTCAGACTCCAGGGAAAGGAGAGGTTCCCAGGACCCAATAGAAATGATTTTAGCCAAAATATCCAACAAAGAGGAGAGACAACCTGTAGAGACCACATCTAGTACATAGACACAGCCCCCAGTAGAGGGATGGGGTCACCTAACCATCTTAAAGTTTTTAACTAAAAAATGGTACTGTGCAAAAGAAAGACAGGGACAAAAAGTAGAGCAGAGACTGAAGAAAGTGCCATCCAGGGACTCTCACACCTGAGGATTCATCTAGTCTGCAGATACCAAACCTGGAAACTCTTGCTGTTTCCAAGAGGCACTTGATGACAGGAACCTGGTGTGGCTCTTTTTTTGGGAAGTTTTACCAGCCCCTAACTAATGCAGATGCAGATGCAGATGCTCACAGCCAACCATCAAAATGAGCTGGAGACCCTGGTGTGGGAGTTAGGGGAAGAACTAGAGGAAGGAGGGGGAAATTACAAACCTATAGGAAGAACAATGTCGGCTGGCTGGACCACCCAGTGCTCCCAGGGACAAGACCACCATCAAAGGAGTGTACAAGGAGGGATCCATAGCCCCAGATATATATGTAACAGAGAATGGCCTTGTCTGCCATCAAAAGGAGAAGAGGCCCTTGGTCCTATGCAGGTTTGATGCCCTAGCATAGGGGGGATGCTGGAGCGGTGGTGTGGGAGTGGGTGGGTGAACAAGCACCCTCATAGAAGAAAAGGGGAGGGGTCAGAAGATGAATGGGATTGAGGGACTTGTGGAGGATTAACTAGGAAGGGGTATATCATTTGAGATGTAAAGAAATAGAATGATTGATCAAAAAAAATTTAAAAAAAAAGAACACAAAACTGTCAGCATATACTCCATCATTGACTTCCAGTGGTTTCTTCTGCCACTCCCAAACACCCCTTCTGCAGGACCCTCTCTCTCCAAGCTGAGACTGGTCTTTGGCAGATAACACTTTCAATTTTACTTAGTTTGCTATTTCCACAACTATTACTGCTTCCTCCACTGAGGGATAAAATTAAAATTAAATGTTTTCCAAACAACTGATAAAAGTATTTTTATGTAGATTGACTTATTGGTAGGTTGACTGATATAAAAAGACACTGTTTTTCCAAGAAATGTTCTTTAACCCCAAAAGACCATCCAGGATGCATTAGCACTAAGTTCTTTTTATTCGAGCTCAAGCTTGGGCCAGGCAACCTTTGTTGAAATAGCAGAATAGGAGGTGTAGCCCTGAGAATAGTTTCAGGCAAGCATTTATAAAGGCAAGCAAGTAAGCAAGGGGATTTCTAGCCAGGAGTCCATTTGATTGAAGGGCCATTATTGCCTTTAACATAATGGGCTGGTGCCAGGAGCCAAACTGCAAACTTAATGTTTGCTTTTCTCATGATTGGTGGTTATTAGGAAGTAAAGTTCCAGTAAAGTGTGGCCTGGAGGTGTAAACTTGTTAGGAGTAACCTGGAAACTGGTACTAGACTCCAGCTTGTTGACAAGTAAACTAGAAACTGGTGTTAGGTGCCAGTTTGTTAGTTAACTCGAGTTCAACATTACATCAGGTAATCTAAGAGGGACTTTGAACCCAAAAGATCTTATCTCTCAACACATGCATGTTTGGGGCTCTGGAAATTACCACATAAACCATGCATATACCAATTGCAGCTAAGCAAGAATAGTTTGTTGAACGCACACCATAATACTGGACAACTAGTACCACAAGAAGAAAAGAACCTAACTGTAGAACTAATCTACTCAGATTAGACTTTTTTTTTTAAATTGGATATTTTATTTATTTACATTTCACATGTTATCCCCTTTCCCCTATTTCCCCTTGCTAGAAAACCCTTATTTTGTCCCCCCTCCTGCTACTTCTATGAGGATGACTTTTTACATAAAGAAAAAGAAAAAGAAAACAAGTTCAAAAGTTTAAAGGGCAAAGAGACAAGCATTGATTGTCTTACTTTGGTAAATATTATCAGTTAACCTTTAAGCTGATTGGTCCTGAGTAAGGTAAGGGGATGGTGGATGGGTGGTGAACAGAGGAATTTCAGAACACTGTGATAATAGAGTATGAGCATTATAAACATAGCTTTTTGGCTTATTAGTAGCATTCTTCAGTGTCAGCCACAAAAACACAGAGAGCTCATACATAGTTATATATAGAAAGTGCTGCCTGGTAGTCAGCTCTGATTCAAGATATTTTAGACATACCAGTTCATATTGACCTTTATTTGATGAATCCTACATAAAGCTTTGTTGAATTTCTTAAGATAAGCAAACCTAATCCAGAACATTCAGAACATATGGAATAAAACAGGGTATGTGGTCAGCATGTCCTCCAGCCAAGTCACTTCTCTGTGTTAATGAGTGGCAGGCAAGTTACTTCAACAATATGAAATAGCATGGAAAAAAATTGGCTACAGGTATTCTTGGGGGTGGAGGGAGGAGGAGGCAGCCCATAACAATGCATACCTATGGATGTCATAGGAAAATTGATGGAGTTGCTTCTTCTCATGTGGCTTCTAGGGTTTGACTTCAGGACACTAGACTTGTCGGCAACCATTTTTAACCAGTAAGTCATCGTGTGCTCCACCAACATATATTACAGCTGCTTTAGTGTTTTTTGTTGGTTGATTTCTTCTCCTGAATCACTGCTCTTCTCAAATTCATCATGAAGATTGAATCACTTCTGGAAAATTGAGCCTGTACAGATTCATTAGCATCAACTCTATATAGCTGTGACTACCTCATGACATGTATTTCTAAAATTAGAAAGAAAATTAAATCTCAAATCTGGGACATAGCTTGTGAGCACCACATTCATGGCTACAGTCTAGAGCAAAGCTGCTATGGTTCCTTAGATACAAGAGTAGCTGTGAAGAAAAGGAGACATGTTTCCAAGACTCATATTCTACTCTCTTTGTCTTTTTTAGCACATCATAAATCAAGATCCTTGTGCAGTCACTAGAAGAATATTTATCACTTATGTTAACTCCATAGAATGAAGAAGGATGAAGATGAAGGACCAAGCAACACTCTTAGGTTTCTGGACAAGATTTTAGCAATTTGAAAAACAGGATTCACCCACTAGAACTTTTCTGTGTGGCAGAATACAGACAAATGCACAGAGGAACAGACAATGAAGTTGATAGTGTTCCAGCAGCATGTTCTGCCTATGGAACTCCAGACACGAGTTCTAGACCATTGTCTAGAGAGAAGAGAAGGAGAGGTAGCAGGTAAAAATTAAAAAATGAACAGGAAGACCCCTCTGGAGTCAGTTCTTCTTTACAGTGGAAATTGGAAGTGGTGTCGAAACCAGAATGCTGAGATTAATGCTGTGTATATCCAACTCAATTGGGCACTCCAAAATTTCTGTAAGCACCCTGATGATGCTCAAACTAAAAGTGGAGCACAATCTCAAAAGCAGAAGATATATCAGCAGTAAAAGCTCATGAAACCTCCAACACTCTTAAAAAATTTAAAATGCTAAAGTATACACATACACATAAACACATAAACCAGGAAACTAGAAGGACTGTTTCGAGAAGGAACAAAGAGTTCTTAAACATATATCTCCTTCCTTACAGAAGGAAAGGATGCAGCTGAAAGAGGAGAGAGGTCATGGTAGAAATCACTGGGAGAGGGAATAAGGATAGAATGAAATGACCTGTACATATGAAGAAGCCATGATAAACTCACTTCAGTATATCCTAGCTTAAAAGTGGTTTTTCAGATGACTGAAAACACCACAAGGTGAAAACTGTTACAAATATGTAACGAGAAAGCTTTCAACAGAAGTTCTGTCCTTGTACAAGACCAGAGAAACCATACTATATATTTTTAAAAAGCTTTAGAAATATTCTGAATGAAGAAACATTTTGAACAGAATTCGGGGCAAATTAGTCACCACAGAATTATACACAGAATTACACCACTGAGTTACAGTGTTATGAATATGTTCAGTGTGTGGAATCTTATAGCCAGATCGAATCTTTGTAGACATCATAAGAATCCAAGGAAAAGTAATAATGATGATTCTAATAATAATTTAAAAATAATAATCTAAAAATGTCTCAGCATTCTGAAAATCTAAGAAATTACAAAAATGCATTTATTTCTCTTCTTTTAAAAATAAAAAGCATTAATACATGCAATAAGGGCTTTTTTTTTTACTGACTTTCAGAAAAATTCTCTAGGGCATGAGAAATACAACCTCACCATTGTTAATTTATCTTAAAAGAAAACATGCTATTTGTGCATAGAACATGCCACTGTGAATATAATTCAGGTATTAATGCCTAAATTTTTTAACATAGTCCACAATCTATTTTTTCAAAGCAATTAACTATTCAGTTGTCCCTTTCTTGAAATGTGCCTTAAGAAAAAGAAATATCTTATTTCTGCAGTGATCATTGAAATGTTGTGTGTAAGGATGCATTCCTTTTTATTTTAAAGACAAGAATTTCAACTATTTAGAAACTATGTTTCTATGTGCTTTTTGCTTACTTTTATGTAGTTTGAATAGATACTTGTGGAAAAATAAAAATACTGGATGACTAGAAGCTTCAGAGTAAAATGAGATTTGGTAAACTTAGCTGGAGGGACACTTGTGTTCCTCCTTTGACTATCAAACTATTGGGAAAATGAACCATAAGGACTTGAATTTCTCTGGTAACCTATGGGCCAGGGAGGAAGATCAGAGTTTCATATCAACTAGAGGAGGGAGTCAAATAGCCCAGGAAGAGAATTAACACATATTTGACCACGTGTTAGATAGACCTCATTTCTGGAAATACTGGAACAACCGAGTGAAGAGAATGTAGCCTCAACATGACCAGAAATGTTTACTCATGCTCTGTCAGTTCCTCAATTTAAACTTCACTTTGTGTCAGGCACCTAATGTATTTTGGAAGGTAAGGGACCTCCTTCTTTATTTCTCTTCCCAGTGTGACCATGTGGAATTATCATCCTTCTTTCATTTTCTTACTACTGCTTGCAGCTTTACTTGGTTTGTTGAAGATGAGTGGACAAGTTCAGCTTCTCAGAATTGCAAGGGTGCTGGCTATGACCCTAACAACACCCATAATTTTAACAACAATGACTTGATTGAGATATTTTTGTTTTTTTGGTTTATTGTTATTTCATTGACTGGTTGTTTTATAATCATTTACTTTATGGTATCCAGAAGTTGAGGTGACATTTTCAAAAGTGAAACATTCTGAAATTTTTCTGTGTAAAAATAGTATCAGTTTTTATAAGATAAAAAGGAATAAGATTATTGTATATCTCATATTTATATGTCACATGTGTATATATCACATGTATGTATATCACACATATTTTCTTCTAAAAATCACAATTATCCTTTGTTCTTTACCCCAATAACACATTAAGGCAACCATTTAAAGACTATTGATTTATAATGGGGAAAGAACAGACTTTTAAATAGCTATTCTAAGTATATCAAGCATAAGCTTTGTCAGAATCCATGCTACCTTCCAAAGTAGAGTTTTTTTTGCATTTGTTATTTGGACCTACGTGTTAAATAGCCTTTCTCATTGTTTTTTCTCTGGTTAATTGATCTAATTTTAGACAAATGAATAGTTAATGTGCAAAAATTTAGTGCTTTAATTTTGCAAGATGGTACAAATAGCATCTTTTTAAAAAGAAATTGTATTTACTATAAAATGCATTTTCCTACCTAAAAGTATTTTTAACATCTACAATTCTGTTATATGAACTTGCGGCAGTATTGTTTTCTAATAATAGGAAAAAAATATGTCTTTATATGTTTTATGTTTTTTTTTTCAAAATTGTTTTAAAATTAATTGCTTAATAATATTACACCTTTCTGAATTTCATATATATGAGTCACTTTTCATAAAGCCATAAAAAGAGTATATTTACATAGATAAGAAAAAAATTAAAAATACAATTATTTTTATTTTAATTCAACACAGATTTTTATAAAGATGTAACTAATTATTATTGTCTTATATTTCAATTCCAGTTTTATATATAACAGTTATATATTGCTAGTGTAATGTGTATAGTAAGAAAATTTAGCACTGATTATTATCTTTTTTATTTTAGCTATTTTGAATATTTCTATTATAATTTTAGATATATTTATTAATTTCTTTAAAAAAGAAAAAATACTTAAATTTTTCCTTTAAAAAGATATATTTGTGTTTAATTTTTGTGGATTGGTGTGGGGAGCTGACAGAAGGGGGCTATCATCCTTGTAGCCATCTTGAGCCATATACCCTGACAAGAGACTTGTTTACAGTAGCTGAGCACACTCTGATAACATCTTTTTTTAGATACCCAGGATTTTCCCTTGGGTGTGTGAGACTTAAAGGTGTGAGACTTAAAGGTGTGTGACTTAAAGACGTGACTTAGAAATGAGACACATAAAAGGCAAGAGTCAGACAGAAGACAGACAATTGAGATTAGACACTTGAGACTCGAAAAAGGATTCGATAGGACTCGAAAAAGAACTTGGAACTTGGAACTGTGAAAGAGACTTGTTACAGCTGGAACTAGGATAAAGACTTGAGACTTGAGAGTTGGAAAAAGACTAGTGACTGGGAAGGAGAGTAGCAACTTGGTACTAGGAATTAGAGGCAAGGAACTAGGATTAGGACCTGAGACTTGGTGCTAGTAACTAGGGACTTGAAACTAGGGACTTGGAGAGAAGAAGAGAGACTGAAGAATAAGCGGATTGAATCATACTCTGTCTGGTCTCCATTCTTTGAGTCCATCCTCACTCTCTCTCTTGTTGAACCTGGACACACGGACCGGAGCAGCTAGGAGCAGTGCGGGCTCTAACAACTTAGCCCCCAAAGCTTTTGGCAGTCCGGGTTCAAACATTGATAGAGCGGTCCACAACATTTTGGCCCCCAAACGTGGGGCAGAGCAGTTCTCAACATATAGGTGTTTTACCTACATGTATATAAGTGCATAATCTTCATGGCTCGTGGCCTGAGAGATCAGATGAAGGTATTAAACCCTTTAGACCCTGAGTTGTGAGCCACCATGGGCTCATATTTACTGCATGCACTTCCCAAAAAGGACAGAAGAGCACATCAGGTCCTCTGAAATTGGAGTTCAACATTGTTAGTGGCAATGTAGGTTCTAACAGAAGAACCCAGGGTTGCTGCAAGAACAATAAATGTATTTTTTAAATTAACCACAGAATCATCTGTCTAACTCCTATTTTCTTCTTAAATTTTGCTTTTAAATTTACTTATTTTGTTTTATGTGTATGAGTTGTTTGTCTGCATGTGTGCATGTCTATCATATGTCTGCCTGGTCACCACAGAGGTCAGAAGATCATACCAGATCCTTTGAAACTGGAGTTGCAGATATGTAAACCACTATGTTAATGCTAGGAGCTGAACCCAGGTCCTCTGATAAAATAACATGTTCTCTTAACCACAGAGCTTTTCCTCTGGAATCCCCCCTCCTTTTTGTGTGTGTGTGTGTGTGTGTGTGTGTGTGTGTGTGTTTACAAACTCTTTTGTAGTTTTAAAACTCATGCAATATATCCTAAATATAGTTTTCTATCTTTCCCTCGATAATTCCCACTTCCTCAAACATACAACTCCATACATTCTTACATTCAAGAAACAAATCATAAAACAAAAGACAGGAAAAACGAAAAGAAATATACACATATACATAGACAAACTAAAACAAAAAGCCAAAACTAATAAAAAAAAGACAAAAGCAGAAACCATAATATACAGGCAAAGGGCCAGTAAGAATTTTTTAAATGTCCAAGCAGAGCAATATGAAACAAAAATCTATAAGAACACCATTGAGTTCATTTTATATGGGATATCTACTCCTGAGCACAAGGCCTACTATTAAGTCTGGTTTATATTCTCAGTAAAATTCTATTGGAGAAAATTACAGTTTCCTTTGCCACAAGTTGTCAGTTGGAGATTCTTTTTAATAATTGTAATTTTGAAATAACAATACAAGTAATCCATTTGGTCATAAAATTTTTTTAACACTATATATGTTTTAATCTCAGGATGAATATGTGGTTTTGCTCTTGACATCATAAATATTTACTATATTTCATCTGTAGACTGTAATGAAGAAACAGTTACATAAATAATAGATGAACAAAGGAGAACACCCTCTCTTGAAATACAGGTAATTTAGGAAGATTCTAGATCAACTCAATTCCAAAAATTAACACAAATGTTAATGATGTTTCTTGCATTTAGCAGGAAGATTAGACTTGATGTTGATTCATTCCATACATTTTCATTTAGTGTTTGCTTATTCTCACCTTAGAAGTGGTGTTGGAAACATCTAGACTGTTTTCAGTACCTCAGAAGACCCCAAACACAGGACCACATTAAGTAACTCATGGTGGTTTTTGAACATCACTATTTATAACAATAGTTGATTTTTAACACAGTGTTTAGATGAGTATGTTTCAAATAGAATTTAAATTAAGGGGTATGAAAATGTAGGTTAAATGAGAATTTACTCCAGGTGCAAATGTCTTGTCAGTGTGCCATGTCTGTTCCATAAACCAAAAGCTGAGTCCTAACACACTTGGTGACCTAGTATTCTTTTTTTTTTTCTGGAACAAGAACCACAGGCAAGTTTGTTTCAGTCTGAAGTAGAAACTGAATATAGGAACACAATGTAACAACCCCAGCTTTCAAATTTAATAAAGTAACAAAGGTAGAGATCAGGAATTTATATTCCCTAAATAGTAACTAGGTTATAAAAAAAAATAAAGCAATTATCTTTAATTGCCTGTGAGAAAAAGGATTTAGGATGAAAGTGTAGGTTACAGGCCTAAGGCGAACCATTCACTCTAAAGAAATGTTCTTATGTCTTTACTTTAGAGCACTATTAGCTTAATTTTTTAAAAAGCTAGGATATTACCCAGAGTTTCTGTGTATTATCCACCCACTTTCCATCTTAATAACAACATATTTGTGTGGTAAGTTACTATCCTTACTCTCAATTGTTTATTAAAATTTCACTTGCAGACTTTCTTAGTTTTAACATGGTGTTCTTTTCTCAGTTCCCGACAGCATCCAGGATGCTATTACATTGATTTATCACGTCTCCTTTTCTCTGGCTCTCCTGTTCATGACTTTGACACTTTGAAGGGAACTAATCAGGAAGTTTGCAGCATGCCCTTCAGCTAAGGTAAGCATGCTGTTTTATCAGGATTAAACTGGAGCTATATATTTTGAGGAAGAAGACTATGAGGTAAATGTCCTTCTCACACATCATATCAAGGGCTATATGAATTACTTTTCTTGTCACCATGATGAAATGCCTAACAGAAGCAATGGGGAGGAAAGGTTTATTTTGGATCATGTGTTCAGATAGATTTCAGTCCATTACGGCAAGACAGGGATGCCGGTGAGAATGACTACACCCATAGTGACAGAAGTGAAAGGCCATGGCCATTCACCCTTCATGAATAGGAAGCAGAGAGTGTCAGAACTGTGGACCAGAATAAATGTCAGAGCTCCTTCCCCAGTGATTTACCTCCGCAGGCCAGCCCCTCCTCCTTGAGGCTTCACAGATCTCAGTGCCACCTGACCAGCTGGAACTGGATCATTCAAACCACAAACCAGTAGAAGTATTTAAGATCTCGTTCTTTCTTTCAGATGACTCTAATGTTATTAGATTCTTCACTCCATGCAATAATCACTCAATGTTTAAATGATTTTTTAGTTGGAAGTATACCAGTCAGCTTTTTATATTGTTGAATTATAAAGGCTTTAGACAATACTTCCCAAGTTCATAGCATTATAAAGAATCCTTTCCCCATCTGAAAAATATCTACATTTCATAAGCTCCCTGGATCACACTCTTGGCCAGGTAATCTGACACAATGCTATGTCTCATATATGTATGACTTCCGTAATTTAATATTTAAAATACAGTTGCTTCTGCTTTTAACAATTTTGAATCAATCTAATATATATCTTGGTGTATTACTTTTCTTATTACTGTAAAAAACACACAAAAAAATAACTTTTGGAAGGAAGGACGGATTTGGGTTTATAGTTTTGGAAAATAGCCTCCTTGATGGAAGGAAGATGTGGGATGGGAAACTTAAGGAGAGGAACATGTAGCTAAGATTAACCACATCTTGGGGGGACAGGAAGCAGAAAACAAGGGAATGCAGGAATTCATTCTGCTTCTTTTACTTATTCTGGGCCCCAAACAAAGGAGATAAAACCATCCATTTCTGGAGGTGAACTTTCCACTTTTGTTCATCCTCCTTGACAAAGACCTCAGAGACACTACCTAGCTAATTCTAAATTTTGTCTATTGACAGTAAGCATTAAGCATCATGGTTGTGTGCACAACTGTGAATGAATATGTATTTTCAAGCAAGTTGATTAAAATACTGCACTGGTAATGGTGGCACAGGATTTTAATACCAGCACTTGGGGGCCAATCAGATCACATCTCTGTGAGATCTGATGGTCTACAAAGTGAGACACTTTTAAAACACAAAAAGCAAACAAGTGAAAAATACATAAAACAACTATTTACATAGTTGCCGTGTCATACACGAAAAGTACATTTACCCAGTAAGAAGGTGGTAAAATCTCTTTTAAACTAGCATTTCGTTCTCATCAGCTGTGGCTCTTACTACTACAGTGCAATAACTTTGCCGTTCTTTTATGATTCATTTTTGACTCCCACACAAAACACATAGCCTAGGAAAGCAGTAAAATGTGTCTTGAGATTGGCTATTTGGTTTTTTGTTTGTGTGTTTTTTGTTTGTTTTTTATTTGGGGGTTTGTTTTTTTTTTCATTATTTATTATGAAAACTTAGGTTTTATAGCTTAGGCTTGTTCTCAATTCATCTCATTTAACTTAATTAACCTATCTATTCATGCCATGTGGCCTGTTACCTTTCACTATGTCCTGTTAACACACATTTGTACCAAAGTCTCTTGCTTATTATAGCTTTATACAAATACTTAAAATTGGTCAGTGCAGAAGGCTATGAGAAGAGAGAATTAAAGTGAAGAAAGACATGAATTGGTCAGAGGAACATTGTTTCTAACATTGTTGTATGCATCTTTTAATGGAAAAGATAAGTGCTACCATTAGAACCCTCTGGTGTCCTCTCTGATTTCCACTGTTACTCTCAGAGAAAATAGTCTTGTTCTGCTGCCAGTGAAACCTTGCTCCCTGTGCATGCGTTAATGAGGATGGTTGCGTAAGAAAGACCAAGGGGTGTGAGGAATTGTTGGAAAACACATCAAGTGGTACTTTGTTGGGGGCCGACTTTTAGCAGAAAGCTGCTATCAGCTTTGCAGCCATCTTGAGCCATATACCCTGACATGAGACTTGGATTACAATAGCCTACAACAGCTGAGAACACTCGGATAATCTTGGTTTAGATACCTTGGGCGTGTGAGATTAAAGGTGTGTAAGATTAAAGGTGTGTAACTTAAGAGTGTGACTTAGAAGTGTAGAGATCAGATTTAGAGACAAGACCTAAGGGCATGATTAAAGGAGGTGTGACCAAAAGGCATGGCTTAGAAGTGAGACATATAAAGCCTATAACACATGCTAAATGTGGCTTTCAGTATCCATGTACCCTTGCCAATTTTATTTATCAGGGAATAATTATATAGGTAAAAAAGTGACTATTTAGTCACTGAAGGGGAAAAAAAAAAACCAGTTTATTGTGGACAGAAAGCAGCCAGCTGCAATGGCAGCTAAAACGAGCACCTTAGCCTCCTGTAGGAGGCTGGACAACTGAGAAATGTCATTCAAAGGAAGTCCTATCTTGGAGGCTAAGCAGGAATTAGCCTGATATACACAGTAGGAAATGTTTCTTTCTACTTAAATATAAAATGCCATTCACTAAGTCTCAGAGGGGAAACAGTAAGTCTAGAAAAGACAAAACCTGCATCCAGGAGACTTGGAACAGAGCACACAAATGACTTATGGTATTGGATGGAGGGGGAGGAGGGAGTATTCCAAAAACATGGGATCAAAAATTACCCCCCTACACACACTTTTGTCAGGTCAGGCATTTTTCCCTCACTCTCTCCCTGCTTTTATAATTTATTTTTTTCTAGTGTTATTAAAATCTTCATATTTTTATTTCAAAGTGTTTTACATTGCATTAGGTTTTTAGAATCTGACAGTCTTCTACATCCTCAGGGATGGGTAATATATAAAATTATTGATATGAGAAGAGCAGAGAGGGAGATGGGTTAGTTCATCTCACGTGGTGAGATGGGGGCTAGTATATTATACAAAAGATTATCACAGAACTATGTTTTTTTATATATAGGTCAGTGTAATGTATCACTATGTGATTTTTTTTTATTTTTTAGTTAGTTGGTGTAAGAAGAAAGAGGAAGAAAAGCAAAAAAAAAGCTGAGAATTAAAGGACTTTTGACATTATTAAAACTGTTTAAAGATTGATGTTGGATAATCCTATTTCATGTTGATATAAGCTATTGGACACATATAGAGCAGAGTTTACTAAGCCCAGCACAGTTAACGTTCTATACCAAAGCACTCTATTTTCGCCCCAACATCGTAGAGTAAGCAATATTATCTGTGGCATCTACACAATAAACGTCACTTTCATGCCACTACTTTAAGTCATATAAACGGATAAGTCCTAGGCATTGCCTGACATTCTCAATGTGGAAAAGCACTTCAAGCTTTATACTGTGCAAGATACAGTGCAAGAAGTTAATTTTCCCCTAGTGGAGTACAATATTTGTGGAGGGAAAAGACTTCCTAAATTTTGTTATTTTATTCACCAAATCCAAACAGATTTGTGATTAACATAAGGACATTATATTCATTGTGTTCATTACAAAATATATGCTCAATACAGAATTCATGAGATCCAACACTAGAATATCCCCAGTAGGTAGGAGTAGCAATCAAAATTAGTAAATACTCTATAGAGCAAATAAAGTGTGTTGACAGGTGAGTGTACGAAAATCAAAAGGTGAGCCAACAAACATAAACATACCCACTCTAGTGAACACAGGGAAGTGTGTATGAAACAGCCAGCTCGACTCTAGTTGGCTTGTTTCAGGAGATGGGGCAGGTGTTTGATAAGACAGAACAACCTAGAATACGTTCATAAGATGTTCCATGTTAGAATTTGAGAATTTTGCCAACATCATTTTAAGAAATCATTTATATTTTATAGGGACTTTAAAATAATATTATATTAGAACCGTCCTATAACATCTGCTCCTTCAGTATAAACATCGGGGTCACACGCCAAGTTAGTTGCTGATTTCTTGAGTTATAAGATACACATCTCTGATGAATGTGAAGCACAGACACACACACACACATTCACAAGCAGAACAAAATGTTTTCTGCTTTTCCAGTGAAAAAATCTTTTAAAGGGGTATTGAAATTATGTATACAATGATTATGATATATAAATGTAAGCCAAAATGTAAATACAAATTGAAAGGGAAGTTGATTGTTTGACTCTATGTAGAAATATTTTTAGGGCAATGAATTCAGCCAACAGCTAGATTAAACTTGGCTGTTGTCTGTGAGCAGAATAAAGAGTAACTTGGATCCTTTCATTGAAGTCACAGCTTTTAATTAGCATAAACACTATTTTGACTGCATGCTTTATGATTGAATTTGTAGAACTTTTTGAGTAATCAGAAAAATTTTATTTAGCATTGTTATGTTATCAATTTTTAAAAAGCCAAGTAAATTATTTTTATTAATGATTTATTCTGCACAAGTGACCACAAATAAGTAAAATAATATTATCTTGCTTTAATTTTGGTAAAGATAACATATAAACAAACCAATATCTCCATAAATGAAACACGTAGTAGAACTTTAAATTTTTATCTTTATTTATCTATACCTATACATTTAAAATATAAAATTTGTGTTTTTCTTCTCTATACTATTATATTTGAATGAAAGAAACTTATGATACATTCTGATGACTGGAGATATAAACTATCCAAATAAAAACTACTATGGCATGAAAAGCAAGAAGAAAAACTTGTAAAGACTTCCCTACAACTCAAGGCTTAGGAAGTACAGTAATAGTCTTCATGGATACATTAAGTAGATTTTGTTGAACATAAGTGACAAATAGATGTATTTTGTGCTTTAGAAAAAGCATGTAGGATACCATACATACATACATATATATCATACATACATATATATAGTATGATATATATATGTGTGTGTGTGTGTGTGTGTGTGTGTGTATCATACTATCAGAGAAGTGATAGAAATGACAACTTTATAATAGCATCTTCTGGTCTAGTAGTTGAATCAATCCAGCCTGCAACATGAACAGAAGAATGTGAGACATAGAACCTAAAGTTTCCAGAAGGGGTTTTCATGTATTTGTAAAAACTATGGGTCTTGAAGGCCATATCAGCCAATGAAGCAGGAGGGCTAACTACAGATCTTCACTTCTTCCACCCCCTCCCAAATCCAGTATTCCAGCCTCATCCTCAGCTCTGTAGCAGACCAACTGCTGTGGTCACCTCCCTTCTCCCACCCCTATATCTGATCGATTACACAAATCTTCCCCTCCAGCCTTCCTTCCTCCCAATTTATCACTTTATTCCAGCTATCAATTTCCGCATGTATTTCCTGGGGAGCCGCAGGTCATTCCCATCCAGGGAAGAGTAGCCTGATTGGGGATCTTCATGTCTCTCAACTCTCCTCTAAATTCAATCACATTGTCTCATCCCCAACTGTATAGCAGAACACCTACCATAGCATCTGCTCTCTCTCTGCCCCTATCTTCAATGAACCACATAGGCCTTCTCCTCCAACTTTCATTTCCTTTACTCATTGCTTCATTCCAGCCCATACTCCAACAGGCACTACCTGGGAAGCTTCAGGTCACTCCAAACAGGAACACAGTTAACCTAGCTGTGTACCTTGGCCCCTCTACCCTCCTCTAAATTCAATCCCTAGTTTCACTCCCAACTCTAAAGCAGGCTGCCTGTTCTGGGCTCACTCTCCTAACTGTAGCCATCTCAGATCAGTCATATAGCTCTTCTCCAACCATCCTTCACACCCATCTTGTAATCTAAACCCCCAAATTCAGTAGGCATTTTCTACAAACCTTCCAGCCAAGACTGTCTGACAAGCAAGTAGGCTACCAAAGCAGATAAACAAACTTCAGATCTTCACTTTCCCACCTTTTCTCCATATCCAATCCTTGAGTTCTATAGTAGGCCACCACTTGTAGCTTCTTCCCACGTTCTGCAAAACAAATAAAGACAATACAAAGAATCAATAAAACAGAGTTGATTCCGTAAGAGAATCAACAAGATTGACAAACTCTTATCCAAATTAACTAAAAGGCAGAGAGAAAATCTAAATTAATGAAATTAGAGATATTTTTGGTTGTGAACCTAGCCAACTGGAGCATGAGTTATCCTAAAAGCTGTTGCGTATCTATGGGATATGTTCTTCCAGCTGGGCTGCCTTGTCTGGTCTTAGTGGGAAAGGATGTGCTTAGCCTCATAGAGGCTTGACATGTCATGGTGGGAGGGTACTCAAGGAACCCACACCAGCTCAGAGGAAAAGAGGAGCGGGTGACTGGGAGAGAATCAGCCAGTTGGATGTAAGGTGAATAAGTAAAAAAAAAAAAAAAAATGAATTAAATAAATAAAAATAATAAAAGAAATTAGATGTCAAAGGGAGGACTTAACTGCAAACATTGAAGAAATCTAGGGAATTCTAAGAACACAGTTTAAAATCCTGTGCTCCACAAAGTTTGAAAATCTAAAAGAAATTGTTAAGTCAATGATAACCAAGCTACAATCTGTAGAACCACAGATGTCAGGCATAGTGTAAGAGGCTAAGGGTGACAGATACATCTCTGTGGGAAAGGGAAATAGAATAAATGGTTGTAGATGATGGGGGTGGGGCTGGCACAGAAGAATCATGAGGGGAGGCTGCAGCCAAAAAGATGACGCCCAAGAGAAAATGAACTCCAGCATTCGAGGTACTTTGTCTCACAAAATTAAGTCAGGGCGGTGGTGGCACACGCCTTTAATCCCAGCACTTGGGAGGCAGAGACAGGTGGATTTCTGAGTTCGAGGCCAGCCTGGTCTACAGAGTGAGTTACAGGACAGCCAGGGTTACAGAGAGAAACCCTGTCTCGAAAATAAAATAAAATAAAATAAAATAAAATAAAATAAAATAAAATAAAATAAAATAAACAAAAATAAATAAATAAATAAGTAAATAAATAAATCTCACTTTTTTTTTTTTTTCTGATCTTACTATTTTTTTCTTCCCTCCATCCTTCGGATGTATACTGTGGCTTTCACTTTAGTGTTCCCGTGGGATTTCTGAATGTGCAAAAGGGTGGGTTGTAGAATCTACATTTGTTTCTTGAAGGTTTTGGCTTTTGTTTGCTTTTTGTTTGGTTGGTTGGTGTTTTTTGGGTTTTTTTCCCCTCTTTTCCCTCTGCTTGTTTTGTCCTGTTCTATTATCTTAACTTTGTTTTACCGTATATTACTTTATTTTATTTTGTTATTTACTCCTTAGATGCCTGTTTGTTTTCTAAGAAGAGACAGAAAGTTTGGAGATCTGGAGATCCAGATGAGAGGGGAGGTAGAAAGCCCAGTGAGTGGTAGAGGAAGAGGAAATGTCACATAATGAGTGTGTGCTATGTGAGAAAATTACATTTATTTTCAATAAAAGGGAGGGAAAGTGAAGCCGTTAAAATAAAAACAAACTAACAAAAACTATAGCTCTTCTTTTAGAGATGATGGGATGCAAATCACGTGGTTTAAGGATTTATGACAGGCCAATGTTACAACATTTTAATAGGAACCTCTAATGCTGCATGATAAAAATAATTAAAATGTTATTTTTAGACAAGGTGTCTGTGTGTGTGTTTATATATTTTTAAGAGTCAAGTACTTCAAAATTGTCCATGAACAACAGTTTAACAAGCGCTCTTACTGAGGTAAAGACCTACGTGTACTAGATTGGATAAGTTAATAATGAACTCAGAGTCATCAATAACGTGTATCAGTGTCACATTAAGGACAGAAATACATTTAAAAAATTGCCCTTAGAGTAATTAGACCAAGAGTTCGTCCAATACTTTGCTCTCCCTGTCTTCTTGTTTGACGCTAAATCTGTGTCTGCCTGAAGGCTGTCCTGTGAATCTATCCCTGTGTCTGTCTGTCTGTGTGTGAGAAAGAAAATATCTGTCCCTAATGGGTGGGATGCTGTATCTTTTATTGAAAAGAATAGAAAGCATCATATAGTGAAGAATAAGGAATACTTTAGTGGAACTATTAAATGGAATTTTACAAATTATTAAGTTATTATTCAACTGATCCTGTCTTACCAAGATAACAAATGGCATTACAAACACCATTATTTGTCAAACAACACCTGTGTATTATATTCACTATTTATGATGGATCTTCATTTTTAAGGCTACTTTCAACCTATATTTTCTGTTTTTAGCAAATCACTATCATAAAATACATACAAATACATCTGCATACCTCTTTAGTCAGGAGCATGGAAGATTTAATATTAAAGTGATATATTAGCTTAGGTTGTAACAGTTGACTGCGTGAGAGTCCCAAGGCAAGGTTGTTAAAGGCAAAGACATGTTAAAGAAACAGGCTGTGTACACAGTAGGATAGTAGTCTTAAGCCTTCACTGACATCAAGCTGTTATACTCTTTTGGCTATAAGGGACAGAATAATTTCCTGTCTCTTTGAATGTTTTACCATAATGCATTGCCATACTACAGAATAAAGTTTTTCATTTATATGTGAAAAATTAAGTTTGATAAGAATAGAAAACTGAAGATCATTTTTCTTGACGAACAGAGATGCAAAACCTTATTGAAATACTTGCAAACAAAAATTGAATCTATTAAAAAGATCATACACCAAATCTAGTTAGTTGCCTCTCAAGGATGTAAAGCTATTTAAACATATGCAAAGTAATTAAATGTAATACAACATATTAATAGACTACAGAACAGAAATCATATCTTTGAATAGTTGCAGAAAGAGAATAATCTTAATATACAAATAAATGTATAATTAAGTTTATTTTACAGTAATCTGTCATCTTATATAATTTAAATGCTTTCAGGGGACACATAAAAATGAGCACATTTGAATACTGATACATTTGAAACAAATTAATATTAATGTACTGCTCTTTACTCCCTGTATCAAACAGCTTGAGAGACTGCCTACCATGAAAAGAACTTTATAAATGTGAAGAAGAATATCAATATTTTCAAGATAAGGTAAACTTCATGCTTTCTTATTCTGTAACAGGACTGAAAGAGAGAAACTTTATGCTGTAGCTTCATTTTGGATTCAGAAGCTACAAACAGGTGATACTGCTATTATTTTTAGTTCAATCAAAGTAAATGTACTACAGAAAGCCAGGTATTATATCTGTATAGTGACAAATACTGGGGGTCAGGTCATGCAGCCATGATCAAACAAATTAGTGCATGACCTTAAAAAACTGCTGGGATCTCTGGTGCCCCATCTGCATTTCAGTTTCTCCATGGGTCACATGACTCATGATAATTTCAGAAATGCTTTCTTCTATGGCATTTGAACAAATGGCTTGTGGTTAGCATACACAGCTTATTAGAATAGTGTGTAGAATGTGGCAGGTGTTGTATAAAAATAAGTTGTTTCCAATGTGCAAAGAAACATTTGCTTGGTAAGGTCACAGTCCAGCATGTGTCGGGCAAAGTCTAAAGAGTTCTAGGTAGAAACATTATTGAAGAATAAATATTAAGATTGTAGTGGTAGCAATGAGCTTCTTATTTTATAGGTATGGTGCTGGACAAATAAATATTGAGAATATATTTTATTAATTTTGTCCTCACAAAATTATGAACCTGGTAAATATACTTTTAAATATTTAAATATCACTATTACTGTGGTGTCATATCTTCCTCAAAGTTACTCACACTTTAGCCCTCCATTTGATTTGGATATGACTGAATTTTTCTTTGCAACACTTTTAAAGCTCTGAATAGAAAGTATCTCTGTGACATATGTAGTCATCAGCAGGCTACTGGTGTATAGCTAATTTAAAAGGTGGGAGCTTCAAATATTGACACAGTCACTGCCTCTACTGGGTAAAAGCAATGCCTAATTATCACTGTTATCCATCCACAGTGATGTTTCTATTTGCAAACAATTAATGCTACTGTTATTGAATTTTGGGAGTGATATGCAAGAAAACCAGAAAATCTGAGTTCATATCCTTAAGGCTCCCATATCACTGGACAAACTCAAACTATCTCTAATGTGTACTGACACTTGCTTTAACTTTATAAGACCATTTAATTTTCAGACATTGAAGGCTCTGATAATTATCTTCATATTTGTTCTAAATTTTCTAGAAAAAAAACAAAGTAGTAATAAGGCCTCTCTGGTCAGAGAAAAGAATAGGCTGACTCCAGATCTTCTCCTCTTCCTAGCTCCTTCAAATCTATATTCTGTCTAGTTTGGTGTTTTTACGTGATTCCTGAGTGTGTGAGTACATTTCTGACTCTTGCTCCTTCTCTTGGGTTTTTTTTCCCCTCTGTTTGATGGCCTTGTTCAAGTTCGATGTGATAGTTTTACTTTTATCTTAATATTTTTTATATTTTTTTAAAAAAATAAATGAATGAATGAATGAATGAATGAATGAAAACCTAGCCACTAGGCTACAGATTAAAAACTGAACTATCATTAATACCTGTTGGGAAAGGGTAAGTCAGTGTTCTCCAATGGAATGACAAGGTATCACCCAGTCCAGCACAAGTCTCATGTTCAGCAGTAGTTGATCAATATATAATGGGCCCCACAGGTTTGTTTGTTTGATGTTTTTGTTTCATTTTATTTTGTTTTAAGCTCATTTTTAGTTACTGTTTTGTTTTCTTTGTTTTGTTTTTCTTTGAGGTGGTATTTTGTTTTCTTAGTTATGTGGGATTTTTACTGGATTTTTGTTTGTTTATTGAGAAAGTACTTGGCTCAGGAAAGGGAGAGAATCTGGAAAGACTTGGTGGAAAGGAAGAATACATATAAACATCTTTAATTTTAAAGATTCAATTGTTTAAAATTAAAACATGTAAAAAATGAAGAAGTTATAATACAGTAAATTAAAGTATATAATTGGCAGTGTACTTTGCTGTTTGAAACCATTATGATTTCAGTGATAGGTTATATTTGAAAATTCTCAGATTATAAGTATAAAATTACTATCAAATATTCTCTATCAACCCTTTGCCATCAAATATCTTACTTCTTGCCTTCAATTGTTTACCTCTTCTAAGCTGTAGTTTGTCTCACTGGTGTTGTTATCTGTTCAAGCTTTAGTCATTAGGCTCCCATAAACATGTCTCAGTCTCTGACATCCCTATGTGTAGAAGACAGCATCATGCAATTGCTCTTGTAGCCTAGAGTTCTAGCCTTCAAAAGCCCAAATCACACATTTAAAAATAACAAAGAAGTGATTTTTGAAATGTATTAAATAGTCATGATAGAGAGCCAGGTGCAAACTCATAAAGTAGAAACTGTGCCTTCCCTCCCCCCCCACGCTCCCCCACCACACACACTAAAGAGGCCATAAGAACTGAAACCAAATTACAGAAATATTAGCCAAGGCTGAAGACTATTCTCTGAGATGCCTGGAGCTGCTGTTCGTGGCCTGTGTAGGGAAGATAGAAGAAACAACAAAGAGAAAACATTACAGAGGAAAATTTCCCTGTTCTTCCTCCTTCTCTCTTACTCTGAGTATGAGTATCAGTGAAGAGGAAGTATTATGCAACTAATCACAGAGATACGTGCATTTTACAATAAATAACTTCCAAGCCTCTTGATATTTTATGAGAGACATCAGAAGGTAATCTACAAATGGTATGTCAAGAACTGAAACATCTTCATTTGTGATAAAAATTACTTCACATGAAGTTAGAACGGAAGTAGAGTTGGAGGATTTGCCAGCATTTTTCCCTTTCACAACAGCTCTGAAGAATAAGAGTATTTTTAGAAAAATTCAAGAGTTGATGGCAACTTTCTGTGGTAAGGTGGGCGGAGGGTAAAAAATCATTTCTGATCTATGAAATACAAGTTCAAATTAATCTGAATTCAGTTATGTATGTAAGTGTGTCCGTGCATATGTGTGTGTGTGTGTGTGTGTGTGTGTGTGTGTGTATTGTGCAATTATTTAGTTAACCAGCCATGAGGCACATTTAGGATTTAGAATAAATTTGATTATTAAGATTTCAGCTGCCAGGCAGTGGTGGCGCAGGCCTTTAATCCCAGCCCTTGGGAGGCAGAGGCAGGCAGATTTCTGAGTCTGAGGCCAGCCTGGTCTACAGAGTGAGTTCCAGGACAGCCAGGGCTACACAGAGAAACCCTGTCTCAAAAAACAAAAACAAAAGTAAACAAGATTTCAGCTGGTTGGAGACAGTGTCAAAACCATTGGCCTAAGCAGTTATTCATATATAAAAAAGTCTCAGAGTCATTATTTTGGAGATGAGTTTAACACATGAGGTTAGAGACATCTTTAACTACATATTTTTATTTATTTTCATGGCAATTCTAAGGCTAAATATTGTTGTTATTTACATTTTTTCAGTCATGGAAACTAGAATAATATTATATGTTCAAGACCATGATTCCGATAGTGATTGAAAGACAGTTGTCAGGTGAACACTTTGTGGCCAATGGGGGGGAAAGGGTCTTGAATATACAGACCCCTCATCTTCTGAAACCTTGAAACACAAGTTGAAATACCAATATTTGATTTGAATCTATAATATAGTTCTGAAAATAAATCAGTTAGATTTTTCCAGCTATAATTTTTAGAGAAATTGATGCTTAAGACAGATGCTCTGTACCATTGCCACCATCAAGACCAAGATGGTCAGGACTATAATTATTCACATGGTTCATCCCGATACCATGTATGTTGGCATGGTCCAGGCCACATCCTACAACTACCCAGTACCTGTTCCAGACAATGGGAACATGCCTGAAATGGCTAAAGAAACTATAAATGTTCCTGCTGATGGAAGGGGCCCCTTCCCTGTTGCCCTCCAACAAAATTGCAAAAACCACCCCACAAAAAGTTTTGAAGCTAATTTGCTTAGCAGAATATGACCAGTTAATATCATAATCTATGATAACAACTACTGATTCTGAAGCTTGCTCCTTTTACAATGGTTTTTATTGATACTTGATACATTTTTATTTTTTCACTGCTGCAACCTAGTGAACCACGGATTGTACTAAGTAACTGCTGTTTGATTGTAAATCAAAGTCACTTAAGCATATCAGTAGTCATACCTGCCATCATTACGCATTCTTTTTAACATTAAACTATTCATCTTCATCTTTGATGTTTGTTCCTTTCTGTATATAGTTGAATCTCAATCTCAAGATTCAAATGCTTTTGCTTCGTTGAATCTGATCTAGACAGTTCTTGAAACATGAATAAATTAGAGGGTCAAAGATAATACTGCCATGTAACATCTGCAAAATATGTCTCTTGGAAATGAGACCAACTTATTTAGATATTTAATTGAGTTAAGCATTCATCTCAATTTTAGTTATTAAAATAAATTATATATTATGTTTGTTATATGTTTTTTATTTTAACATGAAGTTTCATTAAAGAAGTTCTTAGATTGGCCTTTTGTGTCTGTTCATTTGTGAATTATAAACTATATCTTCTCATAAAATCAATAATGATATGAGTATTTCTTTATTTTGATTGTATTGTATACCACCAACTGGGCAACATACACCAGCTGATATGAGGCCCCCAAAACATATACAGCAGAGGACTGCCAGGTCTGGATTCAGTCAGAGAAGAAGCACCTAACTCTCAAGAGACTGGAGGGCCCATGGAGTTTAGAGGTTTGGTGGGGTGAGGCGTAGGTGGTGGGTGTTGGGAACATCCTCGTGGAGACAGGGGGTGGCGAGGAAGTATGGGAGTCAGAAGGTGAATTGGGAGGGAAATGATGCCTGAAGTGTAAATAAATGAATAAATAAATAAACAAATAAATATCATTCTCCTATTCTGTGTTGGTCCCCAAAAATACAGCACACCCTGCTCTCAAACATTTTCTAGAGCTCTGCTCTCTTTTTCACATCTACAACACTCAGAAGCAGAGGATTCTTTCTAGGAAGAGCATTCAGTGTCTCCTATCACCGTGCCAGTCTTCAGAAACAAGACACACAAAAGTCAATAGGGAGCACGTGTTCAGACTTCTGTCATTCTTCTAAGACATTTACCTCTAGCAGGATAGAACATTACCTTTTCACAGTATTACCATAGCACTTATAAATTTCATTAGTCTGTTGTGCGTTACTTGAATATTAAACTCCTTAAGATCAGCAGTCTTGACTAGTCTTCTGTCTAGTAAACATGAAAAAGGTCATACTAGTTAACAGTCATATTGGGACAGCAAGGATCTATAAAAAGGATTTTCTAATTTTCCAAGATTTTCTCTTACACTCCTATATTGGACTTTATAGCAATCATCATTACTTATTTATATGCGAAAAGCAGCAGTATTTAGAAGGCACAAAGCAAAAATAATGAGTAAGTGCTAGAATTCTGGACTTATTATTATCTGATTAAAAATAATCAGACCACATTTTTGTCGTGATTTTTTAAATGTCAGATTAAGATCAAGAATTTGTTCTTAATTTTATCATATGACTCTTTCTGCATACAGAACAGAGTAGAAACAAAAGGCTTCCCCCTGGCCTGTAGTCTGAGTACTACTGTGTTCAAGGCTCTCCAGTGAGTATACTAATCACAAACATTCCTGCATTATTGGGATAGCCACATTCATCTTGTATGATCAAGTAGCTATTTAATTCATGTTAGAATATAGTTGACCCTCCATAGCTATGCTAACATGTTTTCATACTTCGAGTTGGCAAATAGTTCTGAATGCCAATCTCCTTGCTTGCTGAGGACATTAAACCCACTACGAACCACATACATTGACTAGAAGTCTTTCTGTGAATGTTGTCTAGATGAAGAACTGCACACAGTTTTCATTCCTGCTCAAATTAGACATGGCTTTTTGCTTTTAGTTTTTTAGTATACACAATATCCACACCGTTGGGTGTGAGCTTCAATTTGGCTACTCTTCTTCATTGTATCCCATGGTTTTTTTTTAGCATTTTCCCTGACTTTCTTGTCATGCTCAGTTCCCTGTGTCATTGGCATATTGCATAGTCCTGGATGATCATCTACTACCCCAATCTTTCATTTAGATAAATAACTTTATAGCCTATTTTTTCTCTTTCTTAAAACAGATAATAATATTTAAGGAAATTCAGCTTCTACTACAACTCTTCCAAATGCTGGGAATGCCAGGGTCTCAGACGGTCTCTGACACTGTTTTCAGGTACTTAGCCTCCTCAAGTCATTTCATCTGTCGTTCCATGATGTTCCTGTTGTAAGCAGGGAGGGCTGAAAAACCTGACTTAGTGCTTCCTGAAGAACTCCAGTCCTTTGAGACATGCATGGAAATGGAAGATGGAGATATTATGCACGTTCATTCCACAGCTCTTATGCCTCTTATGTTCATATTTACCTTTGTTGGATTTCTCATGTTATTTGTTTTTGCAGCAGGACCTCATGTTGCCTATTGTTTCTCTGAACTTTCAGCAGAGGCTGAACTTCAACTCCTGATCCAGATTGTCCTTCTTTTAGCCTCCAAATTCTGGAATTGCAGGCATCCACCACTATGTCTGGATTTGGGGGTGGGGTGTACACTCAGTTTTTTTTTTTTATTTATGTAGTTCCTAGTATATATTGTTATCTTTGTGTTTGCCTTTGTCCAAATTTTGTTCAGGAGCTCTTGAGTCCTATGTGATGCAAGCACTATAATGTACGGACTCATGCTATATGTCTATGAAAGAATATTTTTCTACAGTACACAATAATTTAACAAAAACCAACCATACAGTGGATAAAATCAGGATAACTAAAGCCCAAGCACACAGTTGTATCCAAATAAAAGCTTGCAAATAAAAAAAAGCCAGAAAATAGTTCAATTAGACTTTTTGATTGTAAAGTTTATTCTAAGTAAATCTCACCTGCACACCGTGAGTTTTCTCTGTAAGAATCAGGGAGAACTATGTAACTTCTGCACCTGTTGAGTCTCACAGAAAACCTATAGGAAACAAAAATACAATCTCATGTGAGCAAATACAGAAGATTAGAATAAAGCCTTGGGTGGCCAAAGTTCTTGCTGTTATGCCAACTCTTGTACATCCTATATCATTAGTAGAGAAAGATTACATAATGGCAAATTACTAGCCTTATCTTTAAAATTTTTAGACAATGCACATTATCTGATCATCAGTGCACATTTTCTGAACATACAGAGAGATTAGAACAAATATAAAGGTTATCATTTGCATTTATGAATTTTGATAATTCTTTGTCTTGTGTCCACACACATGTCTATGACTTTGGAGAAGAGATTTATGCTTAGCCTTGTGGCAGCTCCTGCAGGGGCTAATCAGAAGGGCTGCTGTGACCAAACTCAAGTGGAAGTTGCAGCTGCTTGGGAGACATTTTTCATTAAAGCTGCCTGCCAGTGGCAATACAGAATGAAGACTGAATTTCTGTAACAAAATGTGACACATGCAAGGTACTTGGACAGAGTTTTCAGAATTTTCTCATGGTGACATTGTGTGTTGCCACCATGAATGAGAATAAAATCTTTAAGCTATTATTGTCATTAGCATTCACCCTAGGATAATCTGGCTAAATGTGAACATTTCTATATTTCTAAGTAATAATTATAAAACATAGCTTGCTTTTGCAAATAAAATTATAAATGTGTTTAGCACTTAAAATTAATTATAGTTATGGACAAAGGCTAGAGAACAATTTAAATTTCACTAAAATAACAAAATTGTGAATAACTTTTTTCTGTTATTATGATTTTGTTTTTTATAAAATTTACATATATATTATATTAATTAAAATTTAAGGTCCTTTACCAGGGCTAGAGTTTTCAGCTACTCTGACATTTACCTTTAGTTTGAGAATAAGCCAATTTCTCTGATTCTTCTTAGTCTAATAGATATTTTGAAACAAAACTTTACAAAGAAATCTTATAATAGTCATAATTTTGAATGTTTACTCTCATTGTTATGTAAAGTTCTTAAGGTTTTTTATATTTAATAGGTGTTTTTAATAATTACTTGAAAATTTTTTACAGTGTATTTTTATCACAATTACCCCCAACTCTTTCCCTTTGCCTATCTCAGATCCATTCTTTCCCCTTAGTGCCCACCTTCCTATCTTCCTCTTAATTTCCTAATGTAATACCCATTAATGTTAATTTATACTGTCCACATATTTATATGTAGGGGCCCATCCACTATAGCATAATCCATGTTAAAAGAATTACATTCTTAAAAGAAATTAGCTCTCCCTCTGCCAGAAGCTACCACTTGTTCATACTCCTCAGTTAGGAGTTAGGGCATACAAACCTTTTATCCATGCTAGAATGTTGAGCACCTTAGTTTTGTGTAGGTCTTGTACAGATGCTATGGGAGAAAGTCTGTAGTAATTCTATCATGTCAAGAAGAATTAATTTTTCTGCTTTTCCCTATCTTCTAAACTCTTTTGATTCCATCTTACAAGATGGCCATGATTTGATCCTTGAGATAGGGTGTAATACAATGCCCCATTGATGACTGTATAGGCCATAATCATTTAATCTTTGTGGTTTTTTATTATTATTATTTGCATGCTTCAGGGTTTACATTCTATATGAACACAAGGACATTCTGTGATGAGATCTGAGAACTACACTAATCTATGAGTAGAATGATAAAAATATAAAGGGTAGTTTGTTCTTATGTCCATTAAGTCAGACTATAGAAATTTCACTCTTGAGGCATGTCTTGATTTGCATAAGGATTTTTAACATGTGTGTGCATGTGTGCACACATGCATGTGTGTATGTGCATGAGTGCATGCATGTGTGCATGTGTGTGTGTGTGTGTGTGTGTGTGTGTGTGTGTGTAAAGGTTTTTTAATAAGTCCTGTTCCTCACACTGTGATTGAAAAGAATTCAACCTCTTATTATTTCAGGCTGCACATCTAACTCAAAAACTTTCAGAAAGATTTCACAGCACTAGTATTGAAGAAATAAAATTGAAAATTCATGACATATGCAGAAAAAGATTAGATTCTTGCTCACAAATAAGTTTATGATGGTTTCTTTCACGACATATAATAAAAGGCTTCTTGTTTTATTCATTAATATCTACATATATTTCTTTGAGCATCTAGAGGAAAAACAGCTCAGAATTTATAAAAGGAAGTATCCACAAAAGAAAGAGGTTTTAGAAACATTTCAGATTTCTATAAACTTGCTATAAACTGTGTCATCTAAAGACATAAGTATTTTAAACCAAATGGGACTTTCTACAAGGTTTGAAACATGGAGGTGTACTGGCTGTAATCACACAAGTCTCTCAAAGTAAGATAATCCCTAAGGGAGGCATAAATCTCCCAAAGAAGAGAAGACAGAAATGTCAATGCTTGAGAACACAAAGCATCCAGAGAGCTGTACAACCTGCATCTCTCCATGCATGAGATCACTACCTCAGCTTGCAGGTGTCTAATGATAAATTCATAATGTGTATGAAACATCTAAGTATGTGTGCATAACAAGCAAATACAAACACAGGGGCTGTTCAATTCAATTACTGCTTAAGTCCCTACAGAATGCTAGTCACTATATCAACTCTCCCACTTCAATTGAAGAATAATTCCTTTATGCTTAATATCTGGTGCATGAAGACTGCCTTCAGATTATTAGTTTATCTCTGAATTTCAGGAATTCAGTGTTGTCACATAGAGCTGCATTTCATAATGTCTTACTAAAGTTTGTCATGATATACAGTATATTTTTACTCTTGGTACTATCTCTTTCATTTTCTTACGTAACATGGCTTAACTGTTGGCAAACAATTATACAATCCTCAGATATATAAAATTTTAGATGTTAAATCCTTTCTTGAGAAGTGGAGACAAGAAATGTGGGTGATGTGAAACAGCATAATAGAATGAGTTCATATCATATATTCTGAGATTGGCCTGAAAGGCAATCACCCTTTCAGACATGCTGAATATTAACTCCTTATGAAAACCTCTTTGTAAAGTTTTTCTTTATGTGGGCTAAGTTTCTGTATGCATATCTTAGTATAAATATATACTCATATACATATATGTGTATGAAATGTTTTATACTTAGAATTTAGTTTTAATTATATGGAGCTTAATTACTATTTACTTGGCTAGGGATGTGCTCAGTGGTAGGGTGCTTTTCTATCATGTAGAAGGTGAAGGCTAAATGTTCTTTTTTGGCTAGGCTAAAATAGTGACTGTGCTTTTATGGACATTTTAACTAGAAAGCTTTGAAAACAATAGATACAACAAAGATTTTATGATAGTTGCCAAACATAAGTTGCTAAAATCTTATCAATAAGACTTCTACCAATATTGAAAAATGACAAAGTATGTATTTTAAATGTATCACAAGTTAGTTATTATATTTCAAAATCTGTTAGATTTTAAAATATTGCTTTAAAATAAATTGCCTCTATGTATATACCTTCTTTACATATCCTGATATTCTGTGTCTCAGGTACAAAATTCAACCAGTCTTGGTATTTCTTTTTCTTTTAGAGCTAAGTGGTATATTTAATAGCTTCTGCAGAACTCGGTAGAAGTTTTGATGATCTGTGAGTACATAAATCTGAATACAAAGAAGAGAGCCGCAAGCACAAAATAAAGCTGAGGACTAATCCATAATTTGAAGTTTCTTAGATGTGAAAGATTCCTAGAGGCATATACTTACAGTCTTCTGACAGCACTGGTGTGTGTGCATGTGCATCAACTGAAAGACCATTTTATCTCTAGGATTCCAACTTGATACTTGGTTTTCTTATAAACTAGATGACAAGTGGTGCCTCTTAGTGTGTTTGAACTCTGCTGACCGGAAAGTCTCACAGGAAACACAAGAGAGTGGTGAACTCTTGACTTTGAGCATCATCAAATGAATTTTTAAAGTGTCAAATAATGGATGTATGCAATTATCAACATTCATACAAACTCACATTTAGTCATTGCAGTCAATTATTACAAAACACTCTAATGAGTCACTTTTACCTAAGTAAACATTCTTTTAAGTAATGGAAACAAAGTACTTAAGCAAGTATTACTTTACTTGAGTAGCCTGTACTGTTTGAAATAAAAGTAAACAACATTCTGTTATCTTAGACTACATAAATTTAAGAGACTGTAATTTTCTATTCTACTCAATGCTGTAGTTTCATTATATAGATAATAAAGAAATATTTATTGATAGAATATTGACATAATAAAGTAAGCAAAAATGGAAGTTACTTAAAATATATTAATAAATAAAATAAACCAAAGATAGATACCTATAGGGTTGGAACCTCTATTACTGGTTTACATAAATAAAGATTTTACTTCAGCATCCACTCAAGATTTCTTGCTTTAAGTCAACAGTTCAGCTATCCTGTTGCTTCACTTGGGATGGAGATTGATTCATTGAAAACATGTTTCTATGCTTTGATTTTCATTTTTGTGTTTTTGTGGGTTGTATTAGTCTATTGTTGTGGTTGTTTTATTGTTGTTGTTGTTGTTGGTGGTGGTGGTGGTAGTGTGTGTGAAGTTTGAAGGTTTTTTTGTTTTGTTTTGTATTGCTTTTGTGTCTTTTATTTTTAGTGTAGAGAAAATGAAGTTGTGTAGATAAAGTGGAGGGAGAATCTAGGAGAAGCTGTAGGAGAGCACAACATGATCAGATATATTGGATGAAAAATTTTAATTAAAAATCTGCTTCCTAAGGAGACTGATCCTTTACTAGGTCTTCTGATATGAATCCTCTGTGAGATGCCTCTATTATTAATATAGTCAAGAGACTTTTGAGGCTGGCTGTTCTGTCAGCGGCCTTTTATCTAGCATTATTTCATCCATTTTGTCTAGTACTTGTCCTTAAAGGAGTCTACAGCACTTTACTTTTCCATGGATGATACTTGCACAATTGATACAGTACTATTTTTCTCTTGCATTAAAGTCCAAAAACAGTTAATACTAAAGAAACATAGATAAGACATTTAATTAGTATTATGCCCCTTGGTTGGTCCTTTCTGCAAAGGCAGAATCCTAGCTGGTCTGCTCCCATGAAGATACCATATCCTGACCCATCCTAGAGGAACCACTGTACTCAGAGCAATGGGTAAGAACCCTCCCCCACAGCACTATGACCAGAGCTGCAGCTTGGAGCCTAGGTTTCTCAGAACACATCACCTACCCAAACTCCAAAAAACCACTCCCTGTCCACCCCTCCCTTGGTCCTTTTTGCTGGGGCAGAATCCTAGCTGGTCTACTCCCCTGAAGACACCATACCCTGACCCATCCTAGAGGAACCACTGTACTCAGAGCTGTGGAGCAACCACTGTATTCAGCACAGCAGAGATTCCCCTGTACTTAGAGCAGTTGAGAAAGCTGGAGTCTCAGGAGCTCTAACACACCCAGGATCATAGTATTTCAGGAACCTAGAGGCAGCCTGAGTCCCAGGGGCTCTTCTACCCAGTATCTCAGGATCACAGGATCTCAGAGATAGCTGGACTCTGAGGAGTTCTGACAGAAGCAAGATAGCAAAAGAGACAGGCTCCAGTCAGAGACAGTGAATGCAGGTAGCACTAGAGATAAATAGATAGTAAAAGGCAAGTGCAAGAACATAAGCAACAGTCCTGGATACCCCATCACACTGGAAAAGCAGGATTCAGAATTACAATCACTTCTCATGATGATGATAGAGGACATTAAGAGGGAAATAAATAACTCTGTTAAGGAAATACAGGAGAACACATGTAAACAAGTAGAAGCTCTTAAAGAGGAAACATAAAAATCCCTTAAAGAATTGCAAATAAACTCAACCAAAAAGACCAAAGATATGAAGGAATCGAACAAAACCATCCAGGATCTAAAAATGGAAGTAGAAACAATAAAAAAAAATCCCAAAGGGAGACTACCCTGGAGATATAAAACCTTGGAAAGAAATCAGGAGCCATACATGCAAACATCGCCAACAGAATACAAGAGATAGAAGACAGAATCTCATGTGCAGACGATACCATGAAAAACATTGACACAACTGTCAAAGAAAATGCAAAATGCAAACAGTTCCTAACCCAAAACTTCCAGGAAATCCAGGACACAACGAGAAGACCAAACCTACGGATAATAGGTATAGATGAGAGTGAAGATTCCCAACTTAAAGGGCCAATAAATATCTTCGAGAAAATTATAGAAGAAAATTTCCCAAACCTAAAGAAAGAGATGCCCATGAACATAGAAGAAGGCTACAGAACTCCAAATAGACTAGACCAGAAAAGAAACTCTTCCTGTCACATAGTAATCAAAACATCAAATGTACAAAACAAAGAAAAAATATTAAAAGCAGTAGGGGAAAAAAGTCAAGTAACATGTAAAGGCAGACCTATAAGAATTATACCAGACATCTCACCAGAGACTATAAAAGCCAGAAGAACCCAGAATGATATCATAAAGACCCCAAGAAAACACAAATGCCAACCCAGACTACTATACCTAGCAAAACTCTCAATTGCTATAGATGGAGACAAGATATTTGGTGACAAAACCAAGTTTACACAATATCTTTCCACAACTCCAGCCTTACAAAGGATAATAGACAGAAAACTATAACACAAGGAGAGAAACTTCAACCTACAAAGAGCAAGAAAGTAATCTTCCAACAAAACCAAAAGAAGATAGCTACACAAACATAATTATGCCTCTAATAATAAAAATAACAGAAAGCAACAAACACTTTTACGTAATGTCTCTTAATATCAATGAACTCAATTTTACAATAAAAAGACAGACTGACAGACTGGATACATAAACAGGACCCAGAATTTTGCTGCATACAGAAAATGCACCTCAGTGACATAGACAGACACTACCTCAGAGTAAAATGATGGAAAACAATTTTCCAAGCAAATGCACCCAAGAAACAAGCTGGAGTAGCCATTCTAATATCAAATAAAATTGATTTTCAACCAGAAATTCTCAAAAATATAAGAAAGGACACTTCATACTCATCAAAGGAAAATTTACCAAGATGAACTCTCAATTCTAAACATCTATGCTCCAAATGAAAGAGCACCCATATTCATAAAAGAAACTTTACTAAAGCTCAAAGCACACATTGCACCCCACACAATAATAGTGAGGGGGGGCTAGAACAACCCATTCAGTAGAGAGAGCATACACAATCAACTTGACAGCACACCTGAAAGCTCTAGAATAAAAGGAAGCAAATACACCCAAGAAGAGTAGACAGCAGGAGATAAACAACTACAGGGCTGAAATCAACCAAGTAGAAACAAAAAGAACTATACAAAGAATCAACAAAATCAGAAGCTGGTTCTTTGAGAAAAATCAACAAGAAAGTAAACCGTTAGCCAGTCTAACCAGAGGGCACAGAGACAGTATCCATATTAATAGCATCAGAACTGAAAAAGGAGACATAACAACAGAAACTGAGGAAATTCAAAAAATTATCAGATCCTACTATAAAAGCCTAAACTCAACAAAACTGGAAAATCTGGATGAAATGGACAATTTTCTAGACAGATACCAGGCACCAGAATTAAATCAAGAGCAGATAAACCATATAAACTGTCCCATAACTCCTAAGGAAATAGCAGCAGCCATTAAAAGTCTACCTGTAGGAAGCCGCTGTTAACTGTGATATAATCTTCCATTTCAAGATGGTGCTGGCCGCCTGTCTTCCCAATTGTAAACAATTATCTGTGCAGCTGCAAAGGCAGGAAGTGCACCAAAGTCACTGCCAATCCCGAGGCATAATATTGGGTGGTGAGCGAACAGCCAATCAGAAGTGAATACGTCACTCTAGGCTGTATTTAGGCTAGGCCCCTTCCGTGTCTCGGTCCTTCCGCTCCCTTCCGCCCTTCCGCTTTTTTCGCTTCTTCCGGGCTTCCCACGTGTGTGTTACACAGTAAAAAGTCCTCGTTTTGCAGTAACTACCCGAATTGCGTCTCGCGTGTTTTCTCGTCTACGGGCGTGGGGCAACGCGGGAGGCGCGCGTTATATCTACCCATCAAAAAAAAAAAAAGCCCATGATCAGACCGAGATAGTTTTAGGTTTTAGTGCAGAATTCTATCAGACCTTTCAAGAAGACCTAATACTAACTTTCTTCAAACTATTCCACAAATAGAAACAAAAGAAACACTACCCAATTCTTTCTATGAAGCAACAGTTGCACTCACACCTAAACCACACAAAGGCCCAACAAAGAGAATTTCAGACCAATCTCCCTTATGAATATTGATGCAAAAATACTCAATAAAATTCTTGTAAACTGAATCCAAGAACACATTAAAACAATCACTCATCATGATCAAGTAGGCTTTATCCCAGGAATGCAGGGATGGTTCAATATTCAGAAATCCATCAATGTAATCCACTATATAAACAAAGTCAAAAAAAAAAAAAAAAAAAGAAAGACATGATCATCTCACTAGATGCTGAGAAAGAATTTGACAAAATTCAGCATCCCTTCATGATAAAAGACCTGCAAAGATCAGGAACTCAAGGCCTATACCTAAATATACTAAAAGTAATATATAGCAAGCCAGTAGCCAACATCAAACTAAATGGAGAGAAATTTGAAGCAATTACACTAAAATCAGGGACTAGACAAGTCTGCTCACTCTTTCCCTACCTATTCAATATAGTACTGGAAGTCCTAGCCAGAGCAATTAGACAGCAAATGAAAACAAAAGAGATAAAAATAGAAAAATAAAGAAGTCAAATATCACTATTTGCAGATGATATAATAGTATACTTAAGTGACCCAAAAGTGTCCACCAGAGAACTCCTAAATCTGAAAAACAACGTCAGCAAAGTGGCTGGATCTAAAATTAATTAAAACAAATCAGTAGCCTTCCTCTACTCAATAGATTAACAGGCTGAGAAAGAAATTAGGGAAATGACACCCTTCACAATAGTCATAAATAATGCAAAATACCTTGGTGTGAATCTAACCAAGTGAAAGATCTGTATGACAAGAACTTCAAATCTCTGAAGAAAGAAATCGAAGAAGATCTCACAAGATGGAAAGATCTCCCATGCTCATGGATTGGCAGGATTAATATAGTAATAATGGCCATTTTGCTGAAAACAAACTACAGATTCAATGCAATTCCCATTAAAATCTCAACTCAATTCTTCACAGAGTTAGAAATAGAAATTCTCAAATTTATTTGGAATAACAAAAAACCCAGGATGGTGAAAACTATTCTCAACAATAAAAGAAATTCTGGATGAATCATCATCCCTGACCTCAAGCTGTACTACAGACCAATAGTGATAAAAACTGCATGGTATTGGTACAGACACAGGCAGGAAGATCAATGAAATAGAATTGAAGACTCAGAAATGAACCCACGTACCTATAGTCACTTGATTTGGACAAAGGGACTAAAACTGTCCAGTGAATAAAGGACAGCATTTTCAACAATTGGTGCTGGTTCAACTGGAAGTCAGCATGTAAATGATTCCTTGTACAAAGCTCAAGTTCAAGTAGATAAAAGACATTCACATACAACCAGATACCCTGAAACTATTAGAAGAGAAGGTGGGGAAGAGGCTTGAATGCCTGGGAACAGGGGAAAAGTTCCTGAAGCGATCACCAATTGCTTATGCTCTAAGATAAAGAATTGACAAATGGGACCTCATAAAATTGCAAAGCTTCTGTAAAGCAAAGGACGTTATTAATAGGACAAGATGGCAACCAACAAATTGAAAAGATCATTACCAATCCTATATCTGATAGATAGTTACTATCCAATACATACAAAGAACTCAAGCAACTAGTCTCCAGACAACCAAATAACCCTATTGAAAATTGGAGTACAGAACTAAATAAAAAATTCTCAACTATGGAAACATGAACGGCTGAGAAGCACCTAAAGAAATGTTCAACATCCTTAGTCATCAGGGAAATGCAAATCAAAACACCCCTAAGATTCCACCTCACACCAGTCAGAATGGCTAAGATCAAAAATCCAGGTGATAGAAGATGCTGGCAAGGATGTGGAGAAAGAGGAACACTCCTCAGTTATTGGTGGGATTGCAAGCCGATACAACCACTCTGGAAATCAGTCTGGTGGTTCCTTACAAGATTGGACATAGCATTACCTGAGGACCCAGATATATCATTCCTTGGCATCCAAGATATAACAAGGACACATGGTTCACTATGTTCATAGCAGCCTTACTTTTAATAGCCAGAAGCTGGAAAGAACCCAGATGTCCTTCAACAGAGGAATGAATACAGAAAAAGTGGTACATTTACACAATGGAGTACTACTCAGCTATTAAAAAAAATGAATTCACGAAATTCTTAGGCAAATGGATGGAACTAGAAAATATCATCCTGAGTGAGGTAACCCAATCACAAAATAACACACATGGTATTTAGTCACTGATAAGTGGATATTAGCCCAAAAGCTTGAAATAGCCAAGATTCAACTCACAGACCACATGAAGCTCATGAAGAAGGAAGACCAAGTGTGGATGCCTCAGTCCTACTTAGAAGGAGTAACAAAATTCTCAAGGTAGCAAATATGGAGACAAAGTGTGGGACAGAAACTGAAGGAGTGGCCTTCTGGAGACCATTCCACTTGGGTATCCATCCCATGTGTAGTCACCAAAGGCAGATGCTGATGTGGATGCCAGGAAACTCATTGTGAGAGGAACCTGATGTAGTTGTCTACTTAGAGGTCTGGAAGAACCTAACATATACAGAGGCAGATGGTCAAAGCTAACTATTGAACTGATCATGGGGTTCCCAATGGAGAATTAGAAGACTCAAGGTTCTGAAGGGGTTTGCAGCCCCATGGGGAGAGCAATAATACCAACCAACCAGAGCTTCCAAGGTCTAAACCACCAGCCTGGGAGCACATAGGGAGGGGCCCATGGCTCCAGCTGTATATGTAGGGGAGAATGGCCTTGTCAGGCATAATTAGGAGAGGAAGTTCTTGGTCCCATGAAAGCTAGATGCCCCAGTTGGGGAATTTGAAGAAGGCTGGGAGGCAGGAGTGGTTGGGTGGGTTGGGGCACATTCTGATAGAATCAGGAGAATGGAATAGTGCATTTCTGTGTGTGGGGATGGGGAAGGGGAATAAATAAAATATCCAATAAAAATTAATTAAAATTAAAAAATAAAAAATAAAGAAATTTAATTAATTAATTAATTAAACCAACATGTTGTTAAAAAGGAGAAGTATTACCTGTATTTCTATTATTTTGATTTTAAATAAAACCACTGTAACAATGAGAAAACACTATATTGTATTAGTTCTTGGCTTGAAGCACATAATGCACACAGCTATGAGATAACACAGCATGATTGGATGGTGATAACTGGTTACCACAGCAAACATTTGGATAGTTATAAATACTATGACAATAATGACCAGTTGTTAGAAGAGCTCACAAAAATCAATGAGATACCTTTGTGTGTGCCAATCTGGATTCGTTTTTACTATACATGAAGTTCATCCAAAAAGCAGCACTTTGTAATTTATTGTTACAGAATATAGGAAATCCCAGAGGATAGTTTCAACAGAACCATGTTTGAAATATAAATAATACATGATTATTTTACATTTAATTTACAGATGGGAAACAAGAGCAACTCAAAGCAATGAAGCCACAGCAGTCAAACTTTCCCATGTAGTTTATAGTACAAACTTCTTCATGTAGCATGCAGTACAGATATCTTGAAAGCACCCCTTTCTGACATTTTACATTGGTGTTTCTGCAGGATTTGAAGCTCCTTTGAAGCCTGGCTAGCAGATCATATTTAGACTTCTAAAAATAACTCCCAAGCAGTTTCCTCCTTTATAGAAATGTTGTGGGAAATTATAAACAAGACCATAGTTCTGGGTAAAATGAGAAAACATTACTTGACCTTATTTATCTTTGGAATATGGCTTTAAAGACTTGAGCAGCGTTGTTGACTTACAAATGATGCCATGAGTATGTCCTATCCCAGTGGCTTTTCAGGGAAGGGTTTAGCGAGGTAAAAGTCTGCTGTGATCATGATGATCATAAAAGTTTAGCTAAATAGAGGACGCTACTCTGTAGAGGAAATTATATAGACTGCAACTCTACCTCCCATTGTTACTTCTGGAAAGAAATGTCATGTTTCCACATGGGAAAAGGAGAAAGGGAGAGAGGGGAGGGGAGCAAAGAGAGGAAGAGGTGGAGAGAACAATTTGTCACCTGACACAATGAGCAAATTTTAGAAAAATTACTTAGGTTTAATTTTTATATCAAAGACTTATGACATGTGTAGAACTTATTTAAGAAAATGGGTGAAGCTTTTATGTTTTTCTTTGGGTTTATTTTTAATGTTTATTTTTTATATTGTATGTTATAAAGTTGATTATATATGCTGAGAAGGCATTGTTTAATATATAAGGTCTGAAATTTTCCAAATATAATAAAACCATTCATCTGCACATTTAAGATTAATGAGTTCCACTTGAATCAGCTCAAACACATGCACATGTAATACATCAAAACATTGAAAGCTAAGTACAGACAGAATCTTCAAAGCATCAAGAAAAATGTGATTGATTATACACAATCTTCAATGATACTGACACTAGAACTGAAGAACAGAATGTAACAGGATGATAAGTCCAAGGGTTAGAACAAAGTGGCATTTTCAGTCCCAGAATCCTAAATCCTGACAAAACTACTCTTTAAAAACTGGAGATAAATTGAGACATTCTAAGATAGTCACAAATCCTTAGAGTCAAAAACAAAAAGAAATTAGTAGGTATTAAGTCATCTTTAGAAAACATAACAACATAATTAAACAAACAGGTAATAGAATTTTTAATTGACACTGTTGAATGTAACATTACAGGTTTAAAAAAAAGAAGGAAGGATCAAGTTGATAATTGCAACATGTTTCTTTCCTTTTATTAAAAACAATTACATAAAACAATAATTTTGGAAAAGAAAAGCATTATTAATGACTCAAACCATAGTTCAAGAATGAAGTCATGGGGGAGGAAATCTGTGTGATTTTGAGTGAAAACAGGCAGAGAGAGAGAGAGAGAAAAAGAGAGAGAGAGAGAGAGAGAGAGAGAGAGAGAGAGAGAGAGAGAGAGAGAGAGAGAGAGAGGACTTCAGTTTCTTAAAACATACGTACTTGTTCTTAGAATGTGTTTCCTTGGTCCCCCTAGCTATAATGGATAGGAGTAAATTCACTTCAGATTATTCGTTACAGCTAATTATGGATATTAGGACTTTGGTTGTTGTTTGGAGTTTCTGTTTGTTTGTTTTATGATTTTGTTTTTTTTTTCTTCCCACATGCAGCTTGTCTTTGTCATTGTACACTTTACATAGATGATTCTTCTTATCCCTCAAAGGATAAATTGTCAGAATCTCTAAATAAAATTACTTGAGACTTCAGTCTACATCCCTTTTAAGCTCTGATCTCCCGGGTTCATGCCCCCAATTAGAGTGGTAAACAGATCAACAGAGAGTACATTAAGATATAACACTGTTGAGGGGTACAGCCATGCAGTAATACTTTTTAAAAATATACTATCAATTTT
Organism: Arvicanthis niloticus; assembly: GCF_011762505.2. Classification (NCBI taxonomy): domain Eukaryota; kingdom Metazoa; phylum Chordata; class Mammalia; order Rodentia; family Muridae; genus Arvicanthis; species Arvicanthis niloticus. The sequence continues at coordinate 7,938,422 of NC_047668.1, read as the reverse complement.
AATTAGTAATTTATTCTAGTATATATTATTTAAAGGTATACACTTTGATTATCAGAATACCATTAATGTAACTCAAAGACATATAGTAAAAGAAACATCAGAGCATTAAAATAATTAGATATAAAAATATGACAGATGTAAAAATGCCACAGCTTAAGAGATGGCTGAGCAGTTAAAAAATTCTTAATGCTTTTGCAGAGGATCGAAGTTCAATTTCCAACATTACATTACTGCTGGGCAGCTTACTACTGCCTATATCTCCAACCCCAGAGAATACAATGCCCTTCTGGCTTTTACAGGGAGAGACATCCATGTGACATACATTAACACACACACACACACACAAACACACACACGTGCATACACAGAAATACAAATAATAAAGTAATTCCCCTTCTTAAATATGACAATTTGACCACATCAGTATTTGAACATATAAACATTGATAAAAACTTTACTATCCTGATGTTGACAATGGTCACTAAAAACTTTTCATGATATTTTAGGAAAACATTCATTATAACTTACCACTCTAACATGTTATTTTAAACATTTTTTGTCTTATTTATATTTGAAGTAGAAGACAGAGAGAATTGTTTTAAACATGTACCTATTTTACATAAGTACAATGGAATATGTTCATGGATTAATGTAGTGCACTATATTAAACATACAGAACATTTTTTAAGTTGGATATTACAGTTATTCAACTAGTCTCTCTCTGTGTGTGTGTATATATGTGTGTTTGTCTGTGTGTGTGTGTGTGTGTGTGTGTGTGTGTGAGAGAGAGAGAGAGAGAGAGAGAGAGAGAGATATTACATGTGTGTGTGACTCTGTGTTGTGGTGCTTAGGTAGAAGGGGAGGACAACTTGTGTGAGTTGGTGTTCTCCTTCCACTCCTTGTGTTTGAGAACTGAACTCATGTTATCAGGCGTGGCAGCAAGCACCGATACCTGCTGTGGCATTTCACTGCTCAGCAGAGCACTTTAAAATATTTTAGTCAATAATCAAAAGCTAAAATTTATTGTACAGATCTAGAGAAGTGCATGTAATACATAACACAGAACATTATATTTTCTGCATGGCTATATTTACCAGAAATGGTTTTAAAGAATTATTTAAACAAATATTAATAAGCTAAGATGATAAAATTTAAAAGTCCCATTGAAACTATTTGGGCTTGTGGTATGTGAAAAATTATTTGAACAGTTTTTCTTTGAGCATTCTCATCAAATGGGGAATTGTATGCTGTTGGTTTTCATTTAAGGGAACAAAATGGAAAAGCCTTCTCAGAATCTGCTTCGATTGCTTTGAAAACAAATAAACAAAAAGTCTTTTCTTAGTGGTTTCTTTCTTATGGCTTTGAGTCAATTGCACTCTGCTAACGTTTTTCCTCCTTTATCTATTTTCAAGGTAGATTTAATGGCTTTTGGGGAAAATTCTAATTTACATCTTCCTTTTGAAAGACATTTTCTTTGTATTTTCTTATCTTACTCTCCAAAGTCTCATTTCAGTCTTTCATGTGGAGGAATTAATATTTTATGTGATGAATATTTCTCTGATATTTTCTCCTTTAAACAGGTCATGTCTAATGATCTGATCCCCAAAATGATATGTCCCCATTGCAGTTTCAGCTCCGAGGAAAACTTCACTGTATGCAGAGAACCATCATAGCCTTACACAAGAATTATAAATTGCCTTAACTACACAACTGAGAGGGAGAAAAGCCTTTGTGGTAATAAAAAAAATTGAATAAAGTATAATTTTGATGAAAGCACTTTGAATAAATGGATAAAATGTTAAATGAGTAACATAATTAATTATGATATTTTGAATATATGACATATATTCATGTGTTCAGTACTTCCTAATTTCAAAAATTATTCTTGAGCTATCAGTATCCAAAGTCTCTTCTTAATGTATTACAGAACAATAAAAGCTAATGTTAATTGAACACTGAGTGTGGGACTCAAGCACTATCTCATACATTCCAATATTGTCAGCTTATTTCATACTTAGAACAACTAAATACGTAGTCATTATTATAGCTATATTTTAATGAAGAGGCTTCTGAGAGAAGCAGAGTTTAACTAACCTGCTTGAAGATTTCAGGTCAAGTATTTGATGGTATGGCCTGGTATTTTAACCTCTGTTACTAGTATCAGTAACAAAAAAGTTACAGATGAAATGATTCAAATAGTATTAATGATAGTGACTAATTTTCTGATATATAAAAGTTTTTTTTTAAATGATAAAAAATATGCCTCAAAAATATAGACATTTTCTTGTAACTGTTTGCCTAGATACAAAGTATCCAAACCTAGATACAATGTATCCAAACCTAGATACTAAGTATCCAAATTTGCATTTCCAGATGTTTTCCAGTGATTCACTGAAATATCAGAATCTTAATGTCAAAAAAATCAGCCTTTTAAAACTCGTTGAAAAAGTTTAATAATGCTGACTATCACATTACTGTGAGAAATTAAAATTATACTTCCATCAGAAATCTAACAATGAAGTTGAACGAGTGTTGTTTTTGTTTAAAACACAATTTATGTGTATAAACATATCTAATTTTTCTTGAAGTTGTTTTTTTATAAAGTAAGTCAATAATAGGCCAGTGGCCTAGGGGAAAACAAACACTATTTTTCGGCTAAAGTAACATTGCAATGAACTTATTTTTTAATGACATTCTGCTAGATCTACATATCAATGCCTAACTCAGAAGTTATCAAAGAAGCTTCCTCTTGCAGAAGATTGAGACTAACATAGAGACCTACAATTAGATCATGTGGGGACAATAAGAGACTTTGGAATACTCAGTCATAAATGGGATATCTTCATCAAATCCCTCCCCTCAGAGCCCAGGAAACTTTACAGAAGAGGAGGCAAAAAAGATTTCAAGATCCAGAGGGGATGGAGCACATTAAGGATTCAGTGTCTTCTGTACACACCAGGACTAATGCATATGTGACCATACAGAGACTGTGACAGAATACAAGGGACCTGTACAGGTTCAAATCTAACATGAGCCCAGTGCTGAGAGAGGGAATTAACAAAGAAGCTATTTCCAGTTGACAACCACTCACAAAGGAAAAATTAGTTTTCTCCAGTGGATTCTCAATACTTAATAGTAGGCCCATGCACAGTAGTATATGGAAACACAAAACAAACTCAATTTTTTTTTGTAGAATTTTTGTCTCCTATTGCATTAGGCATTTTTTATCTTACTGGACAATTGGTTGTCTATTAGGGCTTCTAATTTTGTGTTCTTATGGGTTTTTGTTGTTTGTGTGTATATTTGTGTGTGTGTGTGTGCCAATGTTTCTTTCTTGTGCTTTTTCTTTTCTTTTTTTTTTTAAAAAAAAACATGTTTTACTTGTCTGTTTATTTTCTAAAGAGAGAGAAAGAGAGAAAGCAGGTCTGGTGTTGGGTGCATGGGGAGAATTTGGGGGATTAAGACAATAGTAAGTTTTCATTCAACTTATCTTAGTAAACATTGGAAAATCTTACCTGTACTTTGATACTATGCATCTTTTACTGACAGGAATCACTCTATGTGTTGTAAAATAATATTGCCTCAGTTACTTTTAATGCGAAGTATCTAGTGCTATCTTCTTGTTCTATATAAATAAATTAAGATAATTCAATCAGTTTTTCCAAAATTATGTTATGATATATGCCAGACAAGGAACAAAACTATACTTTTAAATCCAAAGCCTGTGACCACTGCTTTTAATTGAACAGCCTTTGTGTTCTCTCTCCCCCATATTATTCAACCATATTATAAGGAAAATTTAAGTATGCAACATGTAATACCTTCTATTAAGCTTTGCTGTGTGTGGCAACACTTGCCATCATGTGTAAATATTCTTCCATTTTACATTCATTGTAGATTCCAGTGGACATTGCAGACACACCAAGTAAAGACACCAAGCCTTCCTTGAAAGCGCTAAATACAAAATAATGTTTCCAGCTAGTAAGTGTTGGGATTGGGCTAATAAAATATTTTAAAAAATGCCTAAACAGAGACAGAGTCAGTTATAAACTGTTACTATGAAGCTGTGATCTACCAATGCTATTATATTTCATGACCTTCAATCTTTATTCATGCTCATTATCAATAGTCTTGAGTTACATAAGAAGCCTCACGTTTTTTCATCCTATTTTAAATAAATACAAAAGAACATTCATAGAATACCGTGGTGACTGATGACTAGTACCTTTAAGAAAATAACTCCCATGTGTCACTTTCTCACACTGCAGAGAAGAGACAGTGGTATCTACTCTGCTCGCTGCTATGGGTTCTTCCTACCTTTGAGATAAGGATGAGAAAAGCTATGACATTCTGCTCACTGCCCCCTTCCTGGTCACTCCCTCCTACAATCCTTCCCCAACCCCCTTCTACTCTGAGTGGGTGGAGGCCTCTGGAGTATCCTCCCTACAAGCACTTCAAGTCCCTGAGAGGCTAGGTGCTTTGTCTTCCACTGAGGCCAGACAAAGCAGTCCAGCTAGAACATATCCCAACAGCTTTTGTTTTTTTGTTTTTTTTTCTCCAGCTGTTCAGGAAAGACCCACATAAAGACCAAACTGCACATCTATTACATATATGCAGGAGGCATAGGTCCAGTCTGTCTCTGTCCTTTGGTTGGTGGCTCAGTGTCTGAGATCCCCAATGGTCTAGGTTAGTTGACATTGTTTGTTTTCCTGTGGAGTTCCTATCCCATTTAAGGTCAGCGTTCCTTCCTTCTATTCTTCCATAAGAGTCCCCAATGTCAATCCACTGTTTGGCTGTGGGTGTCTGCATCTGTGTGAGTCAGCTGTTGAAGTGGAGCCTATCAGAAGATATCCATGCTAGGCTCCTATCTGCAAGCATAACAGAGTATTATTAATAATGTCAGGGATTGGTCCTTGCCCATGGAATGGGTCTCAAGTTGAGGCAGTTATTAGTTGGCCATTCCCTCAGTCTCTCCTCCAAGCCCTGTGCCAACATTTCTTGTACACAGGATACATTTTGGGTTGAAAGTCTTATGGGTGGGTTGGTGCCTCTATCACTCTACTGGGGTTCCTGACTGGCTATATGAGGTAGTCTCTTCAAATTCCATATCCCCAATATTGTGAGTCATAAGTAAGGTCACCCCTATTTATCCCAGGACTCTGTCTCATCTTAGAGATGCCCCATACCTCCCCTCACCTCCTGTCAGTTGCAGATTTCTATTCATTCTCATGGGCATCTGGCCATCTCTTTTGTCTCTCCCTATACCTGATCCTAAATCCCCCTTTCTCCTCCCTCCAATTTCCCTCCCTCCATCTCTTATGACTATTTTATTTCCCCTTCTAAGTGAGGTTCAAGCATCCTCCCTTGTGCTTTTCTTCTTTAGCTTATTTCTGTAGAGTATAGCATAAGTATCCTGTATTATCCATTTATGAGTGAATATATACTATGCATGTCTTTTCAGGACTGGGTTACCTCATTCAGGATGATATTTTCAAGTTCCATCTATTTGCCTATAAAATTAATGATGTTTTTTTCATTAGCTTAACAGTATTCCAATGTGTAGATGTACCACATTTGCTTAATCCATTTTTTAGTGGAGAGACATCGAAGTTGTTTCCAGTTTCTGGTTATTAAGAATAAAACTGCTATGAACACAGTTGTCTTTGTAGGATGGTGGAGCATCTTTTGGGTATATGCCCAGGAGGAGTATAGCTGGGCCTTGAGGTAGAACTATTTCCAGTTCTCTGAAAAAGCACCAAGTTGATTTTCATAGTTGTTTACAAGTTTCCACTCCCACCAGCATTGAAAGAGTGTTCCCCTTCCTCCACATCCTTGCCAGCATGTGCTACCTCTTAAGGTTTTGATCTTCTGATAGGAGGAAGATAGAACCTCAGAGTTGTTTTGCTTTGCATTTCCCTGATGACTAAGACTTTGAACATTTCTTTAAGTACTTCTTGGCCATTTGAGATTCTCTGTTGAGAAATCTCTGCTTAGCTCTATACCTCACTTTTATTTTTTGGTTGAATATTTTATTTTTTTATTTTTTTCCATTTTTTATTGGCTATTTTATTTACACTTCAGATGCCACCCCCTTCCCCCATTCCCCCCATTAGAGAACCCCATCCCATGCCCCCTTTTCCTTTTTGCACTTATACATTTTTTTAAAATGTTAATGAAAGGCTTTATAAGTTTGGTATTGCTCAATCGGAGGTATAACCCACTACCGAACCTAGATATATCAACTCTCTTTGACTGGTGGAGATACATGAACATCTGCCTCCTTGTCTCCCCCCTCTTTCTCTCTTTCATCACCTAGCTACTCCTCTCCTTCTTCTCCTCCTCTTCTTACTCCTTCTCTTCCTCTCAATACTCCTCCCACCTTAGCTCCTCCTACACATCACCCTTCCTGTTAAAATCAAACTTTTCTCTCAAAATAGAATTAGAGCATAATTGTGCCAATTTGTACCAGTGAGGAACAAGATAGTCCTAATACCCAGTCTATCATTTTGTTGACTAACCAGAACTTCTGTCATCTATCCTAACTAAAACATTTAGTTCTGAACCTGGCTTTAGGATGAATGTCAGCTGACGACCATCCACTCAAATCTTTTCTCTCAAGGTAAATAGCCATTATTGGCTATGAGGCTATAAGTTTTCAACCCCGTCAGAAATCCAGAATGACTGAGTTAACTATAATTGTGGGAAGCACAAAGCATAGCTTCTAAAACTTAGCCAATTTTTAGAGACCTCTGAGGTGTTCAGAGGTCTCCAGGTATACCTCACTTTTAAATAGGAGTATTTGGACTGTTGGTGTCTAACTTGAGTTCTTTGTAAATTTTGGAATTAGCCCTCTTTCAGATAGATGTAGGGTTAGTGAAGATCTTTTCCCAATCTGTCAGCTGCTGTTTTGTCCTATTAACAGTGTCTTTTGCCTTATGGAATCTTTGTATTGCATGAGGTCCCATTTATCAGTTGTTGATCTTAGAGCCTGAGCCATTAGTATTCTGTTCAGGAAATTGTCTCCTATACCAATTCGTTCAAGAATATTTCCCACTTTCTTTTCTATGAGGAAACTTGAAGATATTCTAGTTGTGTTTTCCTGACTTAGATATACTCGGGGATAAGTTGGTAATTCATTCTTCTCACTCACAAATAACAGGGATTAAGAGATATGCTAGGTCTTTCGGGATTAATGAGGATGTACAGTTAAATGCTAACAAGGCCTTTATTTATAAATAAACATATTCTCAAGTAGTCCAGGTTTGTAAACTCTCTTGGGTAAAGCATAGTAAATTTTATTGCAGAAAAGAATATTAATCAATATGTTTTGGAGCTGTAGAAATAATTGATAACTGTTTTAAATGCAATGCTACAAAAATGAAATTCCACACTTTTCTGTAAGTAAAGCACTTTAAAACAAAATAAAACAAAACAACATTTTCATTGGATTATTCCCCACTCCTGCTGTTATTTATAAAGGACTGGGTTATCATTTTCATGTCAAATGGTTTAATCACAGCCAAGTATTTAAAAGAATGGAATCAACCTAGTTTCTGTAATGCAACAGCTCCCCCATCTTACAGACCAAAGAATATGAACTGAAATTTTTCTTTTGGAAAATAATATTAATAACATCTACATGATCGTTTTGCTTATTTTCTCTTGGGAACATAAAAGAAAAAAACACAGCAGATGCATTCATTCTCAAAATAGCCATTTCTTGTTTATGATCTCATGAGAAAGTGTAAATTGCTGTACAGCATTAAAACTGATCTCTGGGACTGGGAGGTTGAAATTCATTTGTAGTGACGAATAAATGTTGTGGACATGACGCTTTTGAACATATTCTGCAAGACTAAGATTCGTGCTTATCAGCCAGTGTAGTTTAAAGCTAGATATTTCTACTTGTATTCTCTTCAAAGGTTTCTCATATTTTGATCACATAAAAAGAAGACAACATTTTTATCATAAAATTTGTTTCACTAAATATTTAAACAAACATTTGCTCTCTTTTCAGTCCTGCCCAGAAATTGTTAAATATAAAACAGCATCATTCAGTTCTCCCTTCCCTGGAGGCAGACACTACTCAAGTAACAACCATCCTGAAGTCCGATTATTCTGGATAGTCAAGGTGAACATTTTCCCTGACATGCCTGAAAATTAAACATCAGTATGTTAAATATTTTTGACATCATCAGAAAACAATTCATACGTTAAAATTCCCCAGTTTTGAAAGTTCCATCATCCTTGAATAGTGCAGTTCTCCAATACCTTCTAGCATAAAGAAAATATGAAATATACGACGACAAAGAGAAAAAATTCTGCCGCATATCACATCATAATAAGAAAATACTACAGGAACATAGTGCATCTTATATTTTATATAATAATTGTTTAACAGGAGAAATTAAGAGATCTTCTTTTTTATTTAATGGTTTTTCTTTTATTGTAGTAAAATTTTTATATGTCATTTTAGATGTCCTATTTACAGTTTCCTTTTCCTCTACTCCTCCCAAAATGAAGCAAGCAAACAAACAGAAGGACAAAAGCCCAAGAAAAGAAACATGGAACAAATGTAGATACCGCAACCCACATGTTCACACACTCAAGAATCCCATAAAAGCAATTACTAGAAGCCATAATATATATATATATATATGTATATATATATATATATATATATATATATATATATAAAGCACTTGTAGGTGGGAGAGAGACAGAGACAGAGAGAAAAAGAGAGGGAGAGAGAGAAAATAAAATAAATGAGAGGGAGAAATAAAGAAAAAGAGAGAGGGGAGAAAGAAAATAAAATAAAATAAAATAAAATAAAAGCCGGAGAGATGGCTCAGTGGTTAAGAGCACTGACTGCTCTTCCAAAGGTCCTTAGTTCAATTCTCACCACTACATGTTGGCTGACAACCAACTGTAATGGAATCCAATGCCCTATTTTGTTATGTCTGAAGACAGCTACAGTGCATTCATAAAAATAATAAATAAATAAACCATGTTATATATATATATATGAAAGACCAAAAAAAAAAAAAAAAACCTCTGACATGACATGCATGAAGAGACAAAGAACCTCCAATAATGCCATTGAGTTCATTTCTGTTGTCTGTTGGCCATCTAGTTCTGGGCATGCAGCCTACCTTTATGATTAGTTTATTTCCCCAGAGAGATTTTTTAGAAGAAACTTAAGTTTCATTTGCAAGTGATTATCAGTTGGAGTTAGCTCCAAGCTCAGAAGTGGTAGCTTGTGTCCAGCTCTTTTAGCTCTAGAACCTCATGTGCAGGCTCATGTATGCTGCTGCCTCAGTCTCTATCAGTTAATGTGTGTTTCAATCCTGTCCATTTAAAGGGCCACTTTGTTTGTTTGGTTTGGGTGGCTTCAATTTGCTCTGGCAGTTATACTGTTGCCCTCTTTGTTATCACAGGCTTCCCTGAGTCCTGCTGGGAAGGATTTGATGGAGACATACCTTTTAGTCTTGAGTGTTCCAGTGTATCTCGTTTTCTGCACAATGTCTGGCTGTGGGTCTCTGTATTTGTTCTCTTGTGTTATAGGAGGAAGCTTCTCTGATCATGGGTGAGCAAGAAATTGATCTATGAATATATCAGAGTGTCGTTAGGGTTCAATTTTTTGCTTTTTTTTTTTTTTTAAATGAGGTCTAGTATTTGGAAAGCCCTAGACTCTAGGTCTTTCAGCCTTCTAGGCTCAGATTCTTGGTCACCCAAGTGTTATATAGGGGTCCCATCTTATAGCATTGGGCATTAAGTCAAATTAGATATTGATTGGTTTCTCCCACAAACGTTATGCCAAAATTGTACTACCATATCTTACAGGCAGACTACTATTGTAGAAAAATGGACCAGTGTTTACATTTCTCCTTTGGTGGCATGTGGAGCACCTTTCTGTACCAAAGACACTAGTACACAGGAGTGAAAACTCTATGTAGGCGTCAACTCAACTTCTCTATATTCAAGGAGCTGTTTTGCCTTCAGCAATGGAGCCTTTGCATCAGTTTGAGGAGTTAGGTGCCATGGAGCAGCCTCAGTTTGGAGAGGGACAAAGTGGTTTCTCAGAGTGGTGAAAAGAACAATTTGAATTCAAATCATGAGTCCAAACTGACAACCTGGGTTCTACTCAGTAGCACTTTTCCAGTCTGCTTCTCTCTATGTCCTGCTTTCTCTCTAGAGTTTTCTCTGTCTATATCCTGCTTACTTGCTATTCTACCAGATCCAATTCTTCTTGCTTGCTATTCTAAGAGATCTTTCTGTCCATGTCCTGATTGCTTGGGTCAGTTCTCTCTTTTCATCCTAAAAAAATTCTCTGGGTAGCTCATCTCCTGCAGAACACAGGTCTGGTCTTTTATTTTACATATCATTCCAGTCATTTACTCCAGGTTTTCCTTTGATTATCTTATGAATCAGCATTTTATGACCCTAGTTCTTTGATTCCTAGGAGTCAGAAAGCATATTTTTTTTCCTAACATTGCAAAAGAATTTAGAAATCTGTCAGCTGTTGTTAAACACAGACTATAAGCTAGTTGGGTGGCATCTTGCCCTGAAATTACCATTTTCAACATGCCTGGACCCAACCTTGCCATGTCCTAGACTTACCCTGAACTCAGGAAGTTATCTGCCTTTGTAAGCATAAACAAAACTCATAGCTGGATGGAATCCCCTGCAATCACCACTCCCTAAACCTCTTTACTCCTTCCTTAGTAATTTTCTAACAAGTTGGCTCACAGGCAGCTGCTTTTGTTCAGTTAGATTTGGGAAGCTCCTCATATAATTCATATTGCATTCTTATGTTTTTGCATAGCAGAGAAATTATATATTCTCAAATTCATGTAAATAGAGCTCTTTTCCAGAGCCTCAAGGACTGCCCTGGAGGACCCAGTGTTTACCATTTTGCTGATACATAGCCACACCCTTGACTCCTCTACTCTGGCTGTTTCTAACAATCATGGAGCAATTAATACTAATAGAAAAAAACCTTCTTTGGAAGGAAAGAGTCCTCCACTGTGCATACACACACACATACACACACACAAACGCACACACACCAGACCTCCTGTGTTCTGCAGGAAATGAGCTATACAGAGAATTTTTTAGGAGATATAGTTAGATAGATAGATAGATAGATAGATAGATAGATAGATAGATAGATAGAACACAGCTTCTACTGTATTCAGATTTCCTACTAATCTACTACTTCTCAAATCGCCCTTGAGTTTACTGTCTCTCCCCACATTTGTTTCACTTGCTCCTTCCATTCCCTGCTCTCCTCACCTGATGTTCCCGTTCCAGCTCCAGTCCAACAATTCATGATTTTATATTCTATTTCCTTTTCCTATCAATATCTATCTGCCAACCCTGCCCCCAATTCCCTTATTCTATACCTAATCTGAATGGTTCTATGGAATATAATTTGGTTGTCATTGACTTAACAGCTAAAAAACAATTGCATAACATATATCTGTCTTTCTGGGGCTGGATTACCTCACTCTGGATTATTTTTTTTAACTTTTTATTATTTCATTCAATAAACTGTGAATTTCATGATTTCATTTTTTAATGGCTTAGTGATATTAATTTTGCATAAGTGTACTACATTTTCTTTATCTGTTCATATGTTGAGGGGCATCTAGGTTGTTTACAGTTTTTAGATATTATGACTAGAGCAGTAATAAATGCTGTTGAGCAAGTGTTTCTATGATAAGTTGAAGCATCTTTGGTTGTATTCACAAGACTGGTGGATTGATCTTCATCTTCCTGAGGAACTGACACACTGATTTCCAGAGTGGTTGTACAATTTTTTAGTCCCACAAGCAATGGTTGAGTATTTCCCTTACTAAAGAATTAGCTATCATATGTTTTATTGATCTTAGCAATTCTGATGGATGTAAAAGAAATCTCAAAGTAGTTTTGATTTACACTTTGTTAATGACTAAAGATGTTAAACATTTTTCTTAGTGTTTCTCAGCCATTTATAGTGTAATTCTGAAACCTAGTACAAATGAGAAATTTAAATTACTTAAATTATTTATCTTATTTTAATTTACATATAATTATTGTATATATGTATGAGATTTACTATGATAATTTGTTAAATATATGCAATATGTCATAATAAAATAAGAACAATTAATATTTTCATCTGGTTTGCTCAACAGTTAAAAACCAGCACTGATCTAGAATTGCTCCTGAATCAGGTCTCAGCTCTTATGTCAGGTGACTCACAGAGGCATTTAAAACCAGCTCCAGGAAAAGAAGTATCTCTGGCCTCCAGAGATACTGGACTAATGTGAAAACACACACACACAGAAAGAGAGAGAGAGAGAGAGAGAGAGAGAGAGAGAGAGAGAGAGAGAGGCCAGTTGGAAAGAAGGAATTTAAAATAATAAATAGTTTTTGAATATTTATTATGTCCTTGTGTTTGGAGTCTTCAGATACCATTCTTAAAAAAAAAAAAAAAAGAATATATAATCCATCATTGCCTACTGAAGTAACAATCCAGTGCTTTACAACATTAAAGCTTACTCTTCAGACCTGACCTTATGATGCTAGCAGCCATTCAGTTTCCTTACACAGTACCCTTCCCTAGCATGTAGTAAGCTATTGCACTCTCCTCTAACACCACAAATATTTCAGATTTTTCACGAGATAGAACATATTCATTCATCTGTGCCTGCTTTATACTACTTACTGTAAGCCCTTAGAGCACTGATGTTCTCAGCCATAGACATGGCTTCATTTACAGAACTAATCTACCCTTCCCTGTATTCTTTTCCTGCCACACAAGTCCACAGTTGTTACAACTTGCCAAGATAGAATTTGATAGTGAGTATTCTGGTTCGATATTGTGGAATGTTTGACAAGAACAACAACAAAAATTCATACGGCATTTTTATATCCTGTATTCACTGATAAGGTACATTCAGATTGTTGACTGGCTAAGGTCAGCTATGCTCAATAATCTCATACAGCAATGCAAAGTCGGTGTGACTTGTGAATCGTTTCTGTCCTCTACATTAGATTTCATTTCTATCCTATACATTAGATTTCTGTTTATGTAAATGTAAGTACTTCTGGATGTGAATGAATGATATACTTATCTGTAAAGAGTATGTGTGTATACATGCACGTATGAGTGTGTGTGTGAGTGTGCATGTGTGTGTGCATGTGGAAGCCAGAGGACAACTTGAGGTGTTATTTCTAATACAATGTTAATTCATCTTGTTTCATGAGTCAGGATTTCTTACTAGGTCGTGGAGTTTTTAAGTGTTTTTTTGGAGATTGATCTCAAAGCATGATGCTTGCTTGGAAAACACTTCACTGACTGATTAATTTTACTATTCCCTAAATAGAATACCTTTTTAAAAGTAGTTATTACAGATAAGGATGTACACTTAGAGTAATTTTAAGGCATTCATATATTATTTTTTATATAATCATACCTAATATATATTAATCATACACAGATTTGAACTGTATAAAGTAGTTAAGGACTACAGGTACTATATTCACTTCATATTATAAGAAAAAATGTTCTCCAGAGTTCCTTCTGACCATAGCAGTTGGGATTGATGAGGTAGTGTAACGATTACACAAACAACAGAGTGGAAGATAATTTTCACAACTCTGAATAACCTTCCAAACATCAAGATCCAGTTTTATTCTAAATGGAATCTAAAACTTAATATATATGTTAATTTTTTTCTTTTACAGGCTGCGGACATCATGGGACATGTCAGAATAGGAGTATGCACACAGAAACAAAGGGGTTACATATTGAATTAATGATAAATGTCAACTTTCTGATTATAATTTTGGGTAAACAGTAATACAGTATAACCAAACGTCATATTCAATAGAGAAATTACTTAGACATTTGGAGTCAAGCTTAACATGCCGTGTTCCAAGGCTGATTCATCCTCCGTGCACGCCAAAGATCTCCACACTGCTAGAAACAACAAAGAGAACAAATTGTCAATGGATTTTAATCAGGATTTCTAAGTAGAAATGGTGCCTCATCAGCTTGCTTTGTGGCTCTGGTAGCCATTCTGTTTCACCTGTAAAGAACTTCTTAGTTTAAGAATAGGATAAAAGATCCTCTGAAATATAATCTGCCATACTAAACAATCTGTTTCACCCACCCTTCATGCATCTAGCATATGCTCAGTTCAGTATTAAAATAGCAGGGGTAAACTTGTGGTCTCTTAAAAATCACAAAATAAACTGTTAAATCATGGTTTCCTCCATACCTTTACACAGTACAGCATCAAATGGATACATAAAAATAAATATTGTTGGAGATGAGAAAACACAAAATTCAGGAAAGTTTCATGTTTACATTGTTTCTAATAAAAACTTATCATTTATGTAAATCTGGTATACACAGCATTTGAGGGCAGAACTTGTGACAAGGTCATAGATGAGGCCATAGCACATTTCAGCAGCTCACAGATATACTCAGTTTGTTTTCCAAAACTAAACAGATTTTGTCCAGGACTGTGTCTACCCTCTTGAGCTGTATTCAGTACTGTAAGCTTTCAGTTGGAGTATTTACTTCTTAGAGCACAGTATATCAAACATGCATTGAACAAAAGCAAAACAAAACAAAAAATGTAATCCCTCTGAGAGATTATTTTATCCCTGAAAGTCAAAACATACACAATAAAAAAGTAATTATGACTCTATCTATACATTTAAAAAGACAAAACAAAAGAGCAACAATAACTAAAAAAGACAGAAAATTGTTTCAACAGGAACAAAAATATTATCTTTAATCATGTTCTTTTTATGGCAAATCTCTTCAAGGTATAGTGCCAGTACTAATATCTCAGAGCCAAATAGTCTCAGTAGAGCAACATCACTAGTCAGAGTTTCCCATGTATTGTCTCATTCAAATGATGGAATATTTAATATCAAGGAAAATAAAAGTATCAATAGAATGTCTTTGGTATATTTTTGAAGATGGGCATATTTCCCTGACTTAATAAGGTATCAGATTGTGAAACTGATTTCTTTCTAATATACCTTAATAAAACTGATTTGTTAATGACCTGAAAGAGATTGCTTTTGATAGCTAGTTTACAAAGCAGTCATTAATAGGTCTCAACAAACCTAAAACATAGATTTTTTATTTATTTATTTATTTAATAAAGTTTATAAAGATTTTATAAAGATTTTATTTATTTATTTATTTATTTATTTATTTATTTATTTATTTGTAAGTGTGTGTAGACATCTACCTCCATATGCATGTGGGTTTCTGAGGACACCACAAGGGACCAAAAGAAAGTATTGGATCCCTGCTAGAGTTGATTCTGGAGAGATATGAGTATCTTTACACAGTTCTGGAAACCAAACCCTAGATATGGATAAATGCTCTCAATTACTGAGTCATCTCTCAACTCAGTATTTAAATTTCAGTCTTAAGCACAAAACCCTTAAGTATTCAAGAAACATAGACAAATGATACCCTATGCCATGCTTTGCATCATTGCACTGTTTAGATATTCCAAGGTTGTTTTCTAGGGAAGTAAATGTGAATATCCTAAAAGCAACCCTGAAGTAAAAGTTGGAAGTTGTACAGGACTTGCAGACATTTCACAAGAGATCAGGAAAGACACATCTGTAATTCATAATTCTTAGTAGAGAATTAAAATAGAGATTATAATGAATCAGTTTGCCTGTTGGTTAAGCACTCTGTGAGAAACAAAAGCTGAGAACTAGAGTCAATTCCCTTCTTCCAGGCCAGGCATAGTGAAGAACAGCTCAAAAGCAAAGTGACTCGTGTAATTCCAGAGAATTTAACATCATTGTATAAAGAAACAATTTGATGCCCATCAAAAAACATTTCCTTTTTATTCTTGAGCCACAAAGTATCAGAGCAATGGATCCAAAGGAACTTTAAAGCATGGTAACCAAACTAACTGAGAAAAAAAAGGAAGGATATTTAAAAACAAAAACAAATGAGTAGAGAACATGCAGTAAATTGGTTTTCCTACCAAAATCCAATGATTAAAAGGAAAACAAATTACTGAAGAGGTAGAAGCAAATTCCCAGTTCATGCTATAAAAACTGATGTCAAAAAATTGTTCTGATAGCTGGGAAGATGGCTTAGTGTTTAAAAGTGCTTTCTGAACACACATGAAGCCCTGAATTTGTATCCTTAGCCAAAAGCAAAATGCCAGCACTTGGGGGTTGGAAAACAGGAAGACAGAGGACTCATGAGGGCTTGCTGTCCTATCCAGCCTAATGTAAAGAGTTATTTCAAAGTTCATTGAGTAACTTGGTTAAAAAAAATGGTGGTGAGCAATTTGGGGAGACATTCAATTTGTACCTTAGATCTAATTATCCATATGGTTTCTGGAAAAGACTGTATGCTTTCATACTCATAACACTTATTGTACATCATTTACCTTAGTGTAAATGCATTTTAATCAAATACACTGACATACATTGTTAGTCTAAGTCTCTCGGGGCTGATGTTTCAGAAAAGCCAACTCTATGGTCTCAAACAATTAATTGATTGTCATCTTACCTGTGATCACCCACTTATAGTCACCTGTCTGAAATTGAGGGCAGAATATTGCTATGAATTTACAGGAAAAAAAAATCAACTACATCTGTAAAATAAAGCCTTTGCTATATATATTTCACCACAGGGCTTTTAATAGCAGTATATTAAAGCCTTTTAAATTCCTTATTACTTCCATCTAATAGGATTCATTGCATCCAGTTATATGCATATGTTAATTCATAATAATAATTCAGACTTGTTTTTATAATAGCTATTTTCCCACCAGCTTGATTTTAGAGTAAGCTTAGAGATTAAATGTAAATTGTCATAAGATTATATGAGATATATATATATATATATGAACATACATGTAAGAAATCCTTAATAAATAGAAACCAGGGTTTAATAATCTTTCCAAAACATTGTAAAAATATGAAAAATTCAGAAAGTACTGTACTTAATACTCAGTCCAACCAGCAAAGCCAAAAGTAATCTAAATTCCTGGGTACATTATCAAGAATCTTTGCTTTTTAGGGAGCAAGTTGTCTTTCTAGTTCCAAAACGCAAGAAGCTCAGTAACACTTTAGTATAGAGTCACATAACAATCATAATTAGATTCATCTAGCTTGACAAAATAGCTTGAAGAAATCAAAATACTATCATCATTTCTTTCTTAGAATGATGGATATTCTTCAGTGGAATGATACACTGTAACTATAGTAACTAAGGAGTTGTTTGCCAGACTATAAACAAAAACAAGACTGAAAAGGATGGGTGGTAGTAACAGTGCTTAAGGATTGTTGTTTTGTTCAGAGATATTTAATGCTGAAATAATCCCCTTTCCGTAAACTCTCAAGAAATCTTCCTCCAGTGCCCAGTATTATTTTTTTTAATGCCCTGGTATTTCCAAATTTGAGATTCATCATTAACTTTTCTAGAGTGGAGTAACAAAGAGGGAAACTGTGAAAACAGAATTCCACCCAGTGACTAATTGAGTCTTCAAAGACAGTTCTCTTCCCATTAGGAAATGAAAAAACTTTAGTAACAGATTCCAGAAAATAAATGTGTCCTTACAAGTCAAGTAAAAGCTTAAGAAATAACCACCTAAGGGGGCAGGGGTATGTTTGTCCTGAGGTATACTAAAAATGAGTATTATTTCTTATACTTTTAGCCCAAATTATGTATAAAAAACTTCTTAATAAGTATATCAGAGATAAGTCAGATGTTCAACTCTGCTAAAAAAAAAAAAAAAAAAAAAAAAAAAAGTTGCTTTGGGTAAGACCTAGCGGTCACACTATTCTTCAGTCATGAGCTTCATGATTAGAAATGTCAGAAAAAAGAGTGTGAAGCAAACTTAACATTGCAGGACTATGAAGGTCACAGGTATGTTAGCTAATCTAATCTTCAATGCATGGAATTTATTTAGTTTGGCTTAAATTATTATTTAAATGTTCAAATTAGAACTTTATCTCTCCTTGGTTCTTCCTATCATCTCGAAATTTAAGGTCACAGACCCAATAATTAATAAAAGAACCAAAAGCTGGTAAATTATCCATGACTCAAAACATAGAGATGTTTCTAATGGAAGTGTGCTTCTTAGAAGGTACAGGAAAGAAAAGATTGAATTAATAAGGTGACTTACTACATGCCTCAATCCAGAAATAAGACTCATAAACTCTGTAACTAATATCAATTTTTAAAGGAGTAGATTATATTTTCTCCCTATATTAGAGCAAGTCAATGCAAAATTATTAAATACATGCAAAAATCAGAAATATATTTTATGCAACATTTTGACTGTAAAATATTCAATTTTCCACTAATTACCCGAAATTAAAAAAACACTTAGTCTTCAAAATGAGAAATTCTAAAACTTATGGCTATCAATTCTTAGGAAAATCACCTGGAGGTGACAGAAAGTTGAAAATTATTTTTAAAAATGATTTGGCTTAAGTTTAATTTGGAACTAATTAAGATAATCAAGATAGATTCCCTGTTGAGAAAACAAGCTAAATTTAATCCAAATTATTTATTGAGGATACGTATTTTTTAAATGGTGCACACACATACAAACACACACACACAAATAAATCTATTCTAAGTGTATGAACCGTTGAAAAAGTAACAGCTTTAGAGTTAGCTGTTGGATAAATAAATTAAAATTTTCTCATACTAATCAGTTTCCATATATCTCCCTCCCTCCCTCCAATCTCTCTCTCTCTCTCTCTCTCTCTCTCTCTCTCTCTCTCTCTCTCTCTCTCTCTGTCTCCTCTATTTTGCTATAAAATATTAAACGGTACTTTCTGTTAGCTCTGGCACTTATGAAAAAAAACGCCTTGGGCTCTTCTTCAACTTTCTAAAAACAATCATGGAGAATAATGCCTTTTCCCCTCCATTTTTTGCAATTCCTGATTAGCTTGCAAAGGACACAACAACACTAACAACCAGAATGTAAGATTCTCGCCTTAGCAGACAGCTTCCTAGAGGAAGATGGGGGTGGGGGGAGTGTGGTGGACACAAACACCTTCCACAAAGCTCTGTGAACAGGAGCCTGAAGTTACAGAACATTTTTGCCTGGAAAGTGTTGGGCCTTAAAAGAATGGGAGATGCTGTGCTCCCTCACTTTAGCCAAAAGATGGTGTCATCTTTCTCACCACTAAACCAGTTTAATAAAAGGCACCCTAAGGTGAAATTTGAATTTTGATTCATTCCCAACAGTTAGCATCTTCAATTGGCCTAGTTGGACAATGAAGTCCAGTGAGTCCTCTTTCCCCTCTGTCCAGGGTATAAAATGTAAACAAAAGAAGAAAAAAAATAAAATCAAGTTATTCAATCCAGATATGCAAAGGTCTTTTGGATTCTGATTCAATATTTGGATATATACTTTGTTCACTTTGGTGAACAGCAAATATTTATTTTGTAGACTTTTAGTTATTTTCAGCTAAGCAGGACAGCAAGTGGGACAGTCCTGAAGGCAAAAGGAGTCACCCCCACATCCTAAAGTACTTGGAAGTGCTCATTTGGATCTTCCTGGAGTCCAAGCTGGGGTGACTTCACCACAAGCCCTGAAGTCTTCAAAGCTGCAAACTTTGAAGGGAAGCCAGAAAGCAGCAGCACTTTCTCTCCAGTGCCTTCTGAAGTGGCCTCCTCCGTGAGGTGAAGGCTCTCCTTTGGGATTTCTTGGAATACTCGGTTATCCACTTCCGTGACTAGAAACCCACCGGGGAAACACTCACGATTTTAGTGGAGATTCGCCAGGACTTCATGGTGTCGGCCGAAGTACTTGTCCTCCAGAGTCCTTTTGCAGATTTGTGTGGAATCTTACTGGTCAGTTACTGGCTGTTAAGAGAGATGCTCGGATGCTCGAACTCACTTCCAGCGCTGCAATCTGCCGCTGGAGATTGCACTGGAACTAGGAGCCCCAGCAAGTGTGGCGGAAATGCCTGGAGACTGAGCGACGGGAATCGCCGCCCCAGCCAGGCTCATCCAAAATCAAGTAACCAGAGAGTAGCACAGGTTGCGAAACCCAGGGTTGAACCACCCCGGGGTAAAACTGGATGGAACCTTGTTGGGAAGCAAAGGGGGGAGCCCAGAGAAAACTGGAGCAATTGCCACTTTAAGTACTCCAGGCTGAGTTCATCTCTCAAAGACGCAGCTGTGTGGGTCTTGATTACGCGTGGGTGCCCGTGCGCGCACTTGGATAAGGCCCGTGGGTGTGCCTGAATGTGCACGCCGGTGTGAATTTGCAAGGCAACGGTAAAGTCTCGGGTTCTACTGGAAGCAAAATTCCAGAGCATCCTATCCTGGGAGGAACAAGAGTATGGTGCGACTCTTTACCAAGTAGGAAAGGCTCCTTAGTAGCCAGCATTCTCTTCGCGCCCCCACCCCAACTCCCCGCCCCAAATCTTCCATTCAGGTTTGGTTCAGATTGGTGTCTGAACTGAGAGGGAGGCACAGAAGCCAAAGATCAAGTGCTCATCAAGTCTATTGAAAGGACTGGACTCCGACTATATCCACATACTGAAGGAAGCCTTTAATGATTGTCTTTAGGGGGTTTCTGTGAGCTTCGCTGGGGTCTGAGTCTGGGGATTAACTGGGAATCCTGGCATAATACCAAAAGTAAAACCAGGAAAGTCCCTGCCCAATGTCTCCCCGAGAGGCTTTTCTGCTTTCCTCTGGACCACTCCTCTCTCGGGCTCCACATCCTTCCTCAGTGCAGGTGACCTCGGTGGCCCGGCCTTTCTGCCTACTACTCCGGTAGTGTTAAGCTCCGTACACTAAAATGTGGTTAGCTTACGCCAGGTATCTACCGCTCAGATTCCCCAAAGTAAATGTTCTTCTTGGAATCTGCTTCTATCTGATTCATAAGCAAATCACCCCCTACCGACTAGGGAACACTGGAGACTAGCCTCCCGTGACTGGGAGTTTCATCCAGAAGCTTTCAGACTGGGATTCTTTCCGCCAGGTTGGAGCTAATTACTTCTCTCACAGCCATTAGCAGCCACAGCCTGACGGGGTGACGGGTGACACCCTTTTTTTTTTTTTTTTTTAAATTTAATTTATTATTCCCTTAACCACCAGTCAGTGGGCGACAAGATCCGGCAGTTCATTTCCAACAGAGGGCTGCCCCTGAAGTTCCCCTTTCTCCCTTCGGGTTTTCCACCGCTTCCCCTCCCCCTTTCCTGCAACGCCCCCGCGCCTCCTCTGCTTAGGGATTTGCAGGCATAGCGCTAGCCCTCTCCTTGTGCCAGCGGAAAATCGGTTCTCTGAACACATCCAACCCGAAGTCTCAAAGGCCGAGAGCACAACTGCTACGGCTTGGGGTGTCTTCTGTTTCTAGGGTTCTGGGAGGTGCGGCCGTTCTCGTCACTGCAGCTAGGGACCGGCTCTCGGCCGCGCGCCCGCCGCCGCCGCCGCCGCCGCCGCCGCCTCCATGCTGCAGCGCGGAGCGCAGCTCCTCTGGGCCGGCGTTGCCTGCACGCACCGCGCCGGGGAGCGGCTCTCCCAGGCCTGCCCGGGCGGCGGCTGCCATCCCGGACTGCAGCTTCCCGCCTCGAGCCTGAGCTGAGGACTCAACCCAGGGCCTCAGCCAGCGGGAGGGGCGCCCACCCGCTGTGTGCAGCCGTGCAGGGAGGCGGTGAGCCGGTGCAGAGCGGCCGGAACCCTGTGTGTGTGTGTGTGTGTGTGTGTGTGTGTGTGTGTGTGTGTGTGTGTGTGTGTGTTCGCCTGCGTGCTTTTCTTCTTCCCTTGAAGATGTGAGATGTGAATGGCTTCTCAGCTAGCTGGTCCTTAGGATTCTAGACTTTGTGGAGCTGTGAGCACAACGCACCCATGTAATTCATGTTGTGTGGTCGGTTATCTTAGAAAAAAAAAGGCGCAACTCGACGGGGGTGGGGCAGAACCATGAAACATTCTGGAAAGGAGAAATAGAAGCGGGGGGGGGGATAGAAATATGAATATTGAAAGACCTGAGAAGACTTTTGGGATCTCCCGGCTGGCCCTTCAGTTTTCCAGCACAAATCTGGAGATTTTCCACCTTTTCAAGTCATCTTGGTGTTTCTCTAGTGTTTTGTAAGCCTCTTTCCAGCTAGCTGCGTGTGTGTAAGCGTGTGTTTGTGCGCCTGTGTATGTGCGCGCTCCTATCGGATGCATTTGACAGTCTTTTTTCCAACTGCCCAGAAGCAAACGTGTTAACTCAGAGATGCCCCTCCATACCCAGGTTCTCGCAGAGCGTGGAGGACACCCAGACCCGTTTTCCTGGCTGGATTCTGGGAGGCTGCTGGGCAGTGAACCCAGGTGTATGGATCACTTAATCCAGAGGCTTGGGAAGTGGCTGTATTAACCAGCTTCCAGGTACATCGCAAGGTCAAGAGAGGGACTTGCAGCTGTAATCTTTCCCTGCATCTTGACTTTCCTGTTTTGGTCCGAAGAATATGAATGTGTCTGTCCACTACATTTGAAGCCCAAACTTCAAGCACTCCGAGCTGGTTTACTGTACAAACAAGGTAATGAGGATTGCTTTTCGAACTGCTTAACGAATCTCCGACGCTTCCATAGCCCTTCCAGGACTTCCTTACTCCCCAGCGAAATGTCACCAGCTTTTGAATTCCAAGGATTTGGCTGCAGGAGAACTTGAAGGAAACGTGATCAAAGGGCTATGTGAGAAAGCGACTGCTCTCTTTACTGGTGGGCTGGTGGGCTTCCGGACCGGATCTTGAGAAGGATCAGTACTGTTTCTCCCTCCCGGTGCGGTTCTGGGAGTGCTTGTGCAAGTGTGAGTGCGCGCGCGCCTGGCTGAGAATGTGTGAGTGTGTGTGAGCGTGTCTCTGTGTGTGCGCGGCCGCCCTGCTTCTGCCCGCTCCCCGGGCGCGGAGCCACCGGTTTCATGGGGCGATTTGCGCTGTTTCCCCACCCAGCGCGACCTGCGATCAGCGACGGCAGGGGCAGGAGCCACCTCTCTGACTCCCTAGGATGCGGGTGCTGAGCTATGGCAAAGGGCAGCCAAGTAATGAGCGAGACCCCAGTACGACTGTGAAAGCCACCTGGAGCCACCTTGCCTGGATTTTACCTGCCGGCAGAAAGTCTTCCTATGACCGTCTTTCCCCCTAGAGGCACCAGGTAACAATGAAGGACTACTTGCCTCACCCACTTTCCTTAAGGTCTTGTTTCTAGCATCTTATCTGCATTGCAGGCTACTTTACTTATTAATGTTTTGAAAATCATTAGAAAGGGCTGGGTATCCAAGGGCGCTTGCTCAGTGAGGGGGTATGTAGTTTCTGGTACATAAAACGTAAGCGTATGTCTGGACACTTATTGTGGTAGTGAAATCTATCTATATGTGAATACATCAAGCCCGAGGATAGTTTTTGAAAAGGGCCAGGCTTGTTGAACCTGTCTGAAGGTGCCAGAAATGAACCCTTCATGTTTCCTTCAGGCTATGGTTGCTGCGGACCATTTGGTAGCCAACCCTCCTGATACTGAAGTGAGTGAGATCCTGTGTTTGTTTCCCCGCCCCCACATCTATCAAAGAGCTTTTATTTATTTATTTATTTTTCTCCTGGGGACCCTTTTAGCTCCTGTACCAGGTTGTTTTCCTTCCCTTGTTGTGTACAATCTTCCCAGATCCTTTTAGTACTTGTGAGACTTTGACGTGAAATGGAGTTTTCTTGGGACTTGCTTAGCATGAAAAGGAATTCAGTGTGTGTGTGTGTGTGTGTGTGTGTGTGTGTGTGTGTGTGTGTTGAGACTAGGTGTTTAACTGCCAGGCTTTGATTTGATGTGGCAGAATAGATCCATGAAAGAGGTCGTTTTTATATGTCTAGCAGAATGAGGCCAAAAACCAATAGCCACCACCCAGCTCCAGCCCCAGCCCCAGCCCCAGCCCCAGCCCCAGCCCCAGCCCCAGCCCCAGCCCCAGCCCCAGCCCCAGCCCCAGCCCCAGCCCCAGCCCCAGCTCCAGCCCGAGTGACATCGGCCCTAGCCACACCTGCTTTTGGAGGCGGACAGAGGCTTGTGTCCCAGTGTTGGCTGTTTGTGTACAATAGGTATTTTTGAAAATTCTATCTAGTGCTTTGATTTAAAAACAGATTGGATTTGTGACTGCCTAATTAACATACTGGATCTGATATGTGAAAATGGAGATTCCCTTCACTTGAGGAGGCAGAACAAATTTAGTTAACTTCCAAAGCCCCTTATCCTTGCACCTTGTTCATTCCATCTTCTACCCACACCATCGCCTGTTCCCTACAGAAAATCTCACTTCCTTCTCGAGGGCACTTGAATTAACAACATAAAGCTACTTCCAAAGTAGTCTCTTCAATGTCTAATTCCACAGTGAAGATGGTCTGAAATTTTCAGCTGAGGAGTGCTAGTCTCCCGCCTTCAGAACTGCCTGCTGGCAGCACTCCACATAGGTTTGGCCTGGTGGGTCCCTGGTTCGCTGCTCTAGGAGGCAGAGACAGGGACCGGACCTATGAAGGTGGAGCTGAGTGAGGGGTGGTGTCTTCTGTTCTCTAAAGCTACTTAGGAAGTGCAGGGAGACTGCCTAGTTGTCTTCCATCCCTTTCGCGTTTCTGTAGATATACATATGATGGCATTCGTAGATTACAAGCTAATAGTGTAGCTGCTCTAGTTGTCTCTGCACGCTGACGTCCCAACTCCTCTGGAGTCTAGAATTGCTGCTGCTGCAGCCTTTGCAGGGTGGTGGTGCTACAAGGCCGTGTATGCAGCGGGCTTTGGGGGCTGGGCTCTATCTACCACTGCAGCTGGCAGGTCTGCTTTGACACTACATGGGGCGGGGCTGGAGAGCTCAGCAAGCACCCCGGCAGACAGTGGGGCTCATTGTGGCTGGGGTGGCTGCCCAGGTCTGAAAAAAGGAAGATTGGAGATGAGTAGGGCGGTGGTGTTTGAGCATCTATTATGACTAGATTCCCCCCCACCCCACCCCCCCCACACCTCACTCCCGGTACATATGAATATTCAAGACCATGTGATGAAAGCTGGCTACAAAAATTGTTTGACATTCAAACATTGCATGATTTACCAGGATTGAAATCTTGACGCTCAGTGCATATTTCCTACATACCTACTCTTTCTTTCTCTCCTTCTTTCCCAGATTACATCAGGTCATTTGCAGTCCTGTTTCCACCTTCAGTTAAAACAAACAAACGAACACAAACAACCGGTAGCATATATAATCAACTAATCTTGCACTTCCGACATGAAGTCTAGAAGGGCCACTCTTCATGCACGTTTAGTGTATAACTTCAATTCAGAGGAAGGATATAGAGGTTAACTCAACTCAGACAGTAAGACAATCTTACTGTCTGAGGTCTAATGAGGGAAAAAAGTAAGACAGTCTACTGTCTGAGGTCTAATGAGGAAAAAAAAAAAGTATCATTGCCCAGATTCAGAAAGGTATAATGGAAAATAAAACACTAAAAATAACAATATTTGAAGGAATTAAAGAGAATTTCACCTCAAATGTCTTTTCTTTTCTAATGAGTTTATTTGAAATTTTTTATCATTCTAAAAATCTTACATACAACACTGCCTTAGGTGATAAACATCAAACAGAGAGATGCCTTTTTGTTTCTTGTCCCAAGTTTATTTGGAATATCAACAACAGAATAATTTGCAAGCTGGTTGGTACTTGAAAAATACATATTACCCCATCTCTGTTTCATGTCTCTTTGGCCTTTTCTCACTTTAGGTTTCATCTTTTGCGTCTTTTGCAAGTCAGTTCTCATCTTTGTTCACCCATTCCCCAGGGAAGACAGACAAATCTGTAAACCAGGCTTTAAACGCTCAGAAGCTTAGACAAGTGTTTTGTGGTTTAAAAAGGTCATTCCTTTGTGAGGTAGGTTAAATGTTATGAGGAAATAGAGCTAACATAGGGTCAAGAAATAAAGAAAGGAAGACAAGGAGAAGGGAAGGAAGGAAGGAAGGAAGGAAGGAAGGAAGGAAGGAAGGAAGGAAGGAGGGAGGGAGGGAGGGAGGGAGGGAGGGAGGGAGGGAGGGAGGGAGGAAGGGAGGCAGGCAGGCAGGCAGGCAGGCAGGCAGGCTGGCTAAGGTGCTTCTATCCTGCTTGTTAGGCATTATCCCTAGGCAGAGCTGTTCTGGTTCATTGATGGGTTATGATACTGAGAGCAAGTTTCCCAGCCAGGAACTCCCACTTTACAAATCATTTTTTAGTCATTCCTAATAGGAAAATATGGGAAATATGGGACACACAGGGTCAGAAGGGAGCAGAGAGTCAGCTTGAAAGGAGCTGACACGTGATTTTCATCTGCTAGATGAATTCCTTTCGGTGATTTCCTTTTCTCTTTGAAAAAGTATGACCTTGAACAAGACCTGTATTCTGTGTTTTGCAAACCTCTTTTTTAAAAATGTAATGTATACAGAAGCATTCTCATACATTTCAGCTTTGATCTGAGGCTCCTGAACAGGTTTGTTGAGGGAAAAAAGTTCATCTATTTATGTCTTTTACTGATATCAGCCAAAAGTAAGTTCTTTCCTCTTACTCAGAGAAATAGAAGAGGTGAAGGTATCTGAGGGAGAATGCCCCACCCTTCTTTTTTATTTTTGTGCTATTATTTTTTTTTTCTCTCTTACCATTCAGTAGATTCTTGCTTATCTTCTTGTGTCACTGGTATTTAAGCACAGTCCCATGTTACACCCACCTCCATCTTTCCTGAGGGGACATCATTTCCCTTTGTCCTTTTAAGCCAGTGCACTGCTGCTTGGAGCACTTTTGGCTTGGTGGTTTTGCTGAGTTTTCTAGCTAGTGAAATTAGGACCAAGCTTTCTGCTGACTCTCTTGCTGTGCTGTTATGTGGTAGGGATGAGATGCTTGCTATCTAACAGTGCTGCTGTCTATCAGTGAAACTATTGCACAGCAACTACTCAGGTCTTATTCAGTTGCACTGAAAGCATGTTTTTGATAACACTGAAGAAAGAGGAAGAAGGAAACGCATTTGAAATTTTCTAAAGAATAAACTAGCTAACCTGTTTTTGTATTCTAGTGATTTTGTTTACTCAGAGATGAAACATACTGGTATATTTTTTCAGGTTTTCTTTTTCTTTCCTTCTTTCTTTCTTTCTTTCTTTCTTTCTTTCTTTCTTTCTTTTTGTACAATATAAATAGTTCTAAGCTTTATGGTTCATGGAATGGTAAAGTTTAGAATGAAGACCTCATGCATGTGACTCTAAGATATATCACCACCATATTTTGCTACATCATTCCACTGATCCATGTACACAGTTAAGTTTTGAGAATGGATCCACTTGCTCAGTCTCCATGGCTTATACCCTCATTTGTATGCCTTCCTTTGATCTTAGAACCTAAGGAATTATACTCTATAGATCCTGTGGTGTATGCATGGTGCTGTTAATAAGCTATTGTGTTTATAATTTAAGAAATTCTTTTAGCTAGAGGTAAACCATTTTTATTATATTCCATAATCCTAAATTATACAGTACTATGATGCCCTCAATAAATACAGAGGAAAGAGAATAATTTTATTCAGAAATAGTGCTAAATTTAAACCAATTATTATTATTATTTTTAAAATTCATAGTGTTCTGGCAAACACTGTTCTATCAAAAGGCTTTCCCCCAAGCTATATGACAGTTTAACAGTAATTACGAATGATAGGTAACAAGTGATATAAAATTACAATGTAATTACATGATTATATAAAGTGCACTGAGGCCAAGTAAAGCGCACAAACAGGCTTTAGTATTTAAGCTACATAAAGTATATATAATATTTATCTCAAACTGATTTTGATAATTCATGTTTCTTAACCTACAGGGTTGGGTGGGAAATTACCTTGTTACACAGGAAATGCCAAGGTTACACAGGAAAATGCCAAATGACCAATTTCTTCCTTTCTAGAAAGTAGAAATATATTGCATATTGTGTCTTATACTCCTTTTGAATAATCTTGGCATAAATAAATAAATAAGTTACATAATACATTGCAAACACTTTCAATGGAGTTTTTTAGTTTCTTAGAATTAATGTTACAGTTCCTGTGAATCATGATTGCAGGATTTGGAAAGAAAATTGAATCTATTTTTATATTTTACTACAGAATAGGCCCTAGAAAGGATAAAGTAAGATAAACGATTAAACTTGAGTGCTTTTAGCAAATGTTGGGAAAACTTTCTGAATTCTTAGGAAAAGTTTGACAAAAATAAGACGTTAAGACATTCTCAATCACAACTAGTGTGTTTAATTTAAACAGGAACAGAATCCAAACAACACTGCTTATCTTAACCCACTTGCTTTGCTCTTCTCAGCTCCATTTAAGAAGTGCTAACAGCCCAGGAAGGAACCTTATACTTAGTCTCTAGAGGGCATTCTCTTCTGAATTCTCCATATCAAAGAAGGGCTTTCCCCATGATAAGCACATAGTATCCTTCTGAGCTCACCCCCAGCCTCATGTGCTATCTTGAAACAGATTTTTCTGGACCCCAGTGACATCACCTCCAAAACTATAAGCTATTCACATTAAAGTGATTTACTACTGGAAGCATATTAATTACGTGAAAACTAACTCTTCTTTTCTGGAATCAAGTATTTTTCTCACTTGATTTTTTAAAAATTATTTTTATTAAAAAGAATTTTGAACAATCTAATACAGCTGCTATAACTGACTTTAATACTTGCATGTAATTAAAATAGTATAAAAGCAAAAAGGAGGAGGGGGATGAGATAGGGGGTTTCTAGGGAGGGGAAATGTAAATAAATAAAATATCCAATAAAAAATTTAAAAAAGAAAAAAGCAAGTATATATATTCAAGCAATGTTAAAAGAATTGGGAAGACTTTAATAATACCATGCAAAAGGGGAGGAATTGTACTATACCCAGAATTTTATTAGCCCAGAATATCTGGGCAATGATAAATATCAAATTATTGATTTATATTATTAGTAAACATAAAAACAATAGTAAAAATTTTATGAAATAAAAGTGAAAATATTTACATATCATAAAATTAATTCATGTATATTTACTTCTGAAATAATTTTGTTTAAAATATTGAATGATTTAATTGTTTTCACACAATACAGCAAACTCCTTTAGTTTTTATATTTCATTTACTTTTATTTTACATGTAAGAACTTTTTGTCTGTATGTATGCACATGCAACCTGAATTGTTAATAATGTATACATCAACACTGATGCTTTGTTATGACATATTCACATGCATGAAGACATATTAATACTAAGAGTCACAGATATTTTAATTCACTCACTATGTCCCATTCAACAAAATTTTATCTAATTTAAAATTGAAATTGTCATGTTATTTATAGGAATTATGGGAGACAGGAAGTATCATGTGCTGTGACATTGTGATATTTTTCTAATAACATGAAAGTATTAAACACATAAGTTTGAGATACAATAACTAACTAATATTTGATCCTCTTTTAATGTATATTTTGTAATAGATATGAAAGGAAATAGTGGAGGGATTGGTTTTGTGCCATGGCTATCAAATGATATTTGAATTTTTGTAATTTATGTTTAGTGTTGTGCAATGTAAAATTATAAAATGAGTTTTTATGACTGGAGGCTAAAACTATCTTCTAACAGCTTCTGGGTGATCAAATAGGAGGAACTTTTTTTACATGTTCTCAATCTTATATTCTCTTTCTGGCTTCTATGCCCAGTTTCACTTTGAGTAACCTTTAGTTAATTCAGAATCACTTCATTAAATGTGGTTATTCTATATGTCTATTAACTATGTCATAATGTCATACTTTTGGCATCCTGTACTTTCTAATTAATTTTAGCATAAGGGGAGGTAATTATCATACATAGAAAGCATTATTACTGACACTGGCACTTGGAGCATTAGAAGTGAATGGTTTCAGACCCTCACTCCATAATTTCATTGCTTATATACTCACAAGTTAGAGACAATTTTATTTTATTGCTGTTAACCTTTGTACATTTTGTGCTCAGTAATGTTCAGTATCATTAGTTTGAACAGACTTTTTTGACAGATTCTGGTTTGTTTGTTCCACATGTCATTGAAGCATAGAATCAACGCCAACAACCAAAAAAGATTTTAGTGTAGACATCATTTCTACTTTCGGGACAGAGTAGAGAGAACATACGTTTGCACTTATGTGCTTTCTTTCTACCTAAACTTGAATAGAGCCTTAGAGTCCTTAATGCATACCTTCAAGACAGTGATGAAATGAAACTTACTTCTGCTTCTAAGTTTAGAGTCTAATAAAGTGTCTGATTGTTTTTTTCAATATTCCTATTGCATTCTTTACTTAAAATAGTCGTTACTTAAATATTTCTTACCATACACCATACATATTGCGATGATGTTCTTTATGAGCACCATACAAAACAATGATACAGAGAAAGACAAGAAGTGTATGTTACTCACTCTTAAATGGTTTAGGCAGATATATTTTCTGATATAAACAAGAATGATTATAATCATGTGTCTTTATACTTCTTGATGATTATTTATTTGCTATTTAGTACATTCACAGAAACTCACAACCATGTCTCCCTTAAGATACAAGTCAAATTTTGTAAATACTATTCTGAGAAAGTTTCAGTGTACAGTAACAGCAAGCTGTCTTTCAGAGAGAAAAAAAAAAACGAGAATAAAAATAGTCCCATTGATAACCCATATGTACCTTTTAATTTATTGCCAGACATAGGTGGTTTATTTCTAGAATATTAATTAATTTGTTTATATGGTCTTCTTAAAAATAAAATCAGCAACTGGGCTCCAAGCAGCCTCTTCAGCTTCCTTATGAAATGAGTTCTTTTCTAACAAGGTGAGAGAAATTGGAACAAGAAGTGATACTGAATCTTCCCTTTCCTACTATCCCTGAAGAGATACTGACTATGGACCATAATCTTGCATGCTATTCTTTTACTCTTAAAAGGTTTTACTTATAATATAATGCAAATAGTTATCAAAATTGACACCTCAAATGTGCATATAGCCAATTGTTTCTCAATGCCTCCTTGTCACCATTGTATAAGCTCATGATTGCAAAGGGTCTTCACGGGCCATTCCATTACATGCTCCAAGAAAATTACCCTAATTTTTCTTTTCCTTCTGCCTTAACTACATGATTTTTATTTAATTTTCCCCCTAATGTGTGTATATTTTCAGTCTATCTGTGTCACTTTTTAACTTCCAAATAACATTTTATTAATAAAATAGCACAACTGTTGTATATGAGAGAGCCCCAGGCTTAGTAAAAGTCTTAAGCATTCCTCTGAAGCAACACATGTCCTTTGAGGTCATATAGCTTATAAGTGAGTCACTGGAAAATACTAACTTATCATAGGCGTTATGTAGTAGATAAAATTCAGCATCATCACGTGGCCTTGTCCTCCTGCTCCTCTGCATTAACTGCTGTTGATTTCTACTTTTACTTCATACTGTGGACCTACAGCTTCATCATGACCATCTCAATTGTTAACACATCCAAACGGAAACTCAAAGCATTTGATTTTAGGTGGCCACAGTATGAAACTAATAGATAAGAAGATTGGAACTCAAAGATAAGTACTTACGATCCTAAGAAGTGAGC
Source organism: Arvicanthis niloticus (assembly GCF_011762505.2). Taxonomy (NCBI): domain Eukaryota; kingdom Metazoa; phylum Chordata; class Mammalia; order Rodentia; family Muridae; genus Arvicanthis; species Arvicanthis niloticus. The sequence goes on along the minus strand of NC_047668.1, from coordinate 7,906,796 downwards.
TGACTTCTATTTCTGGGGTTTTCTCCTGTATCCTACCTCTCATGATAGTTTGGTAAGGGTTACACATGTATGTTCTCCTTATCTCATTCTTTGATGAGGCCATAGTTTGAATATACAAAAAAAATCTTTATTTCTTTTGCTTTTATATCAGTTTGTAACCTGCCATTTTTTTTAAATTTATATGTCTATGAAAGACTTTATGATTATCCATTGTGTATTTAGAATTTGCTATCTCGGGGAATTCTCATCCTAATTTAAGTTATGAATATATGCTAAAACATATTTTCAAACTATTTGAATTTCAAATCCACATCTCCCAAAGGGTTGTACAAGCTATTGTAGAGTCACACGTATGTCACAGGTGGTTGAAAGAAAATATTTCCTATTAACTTATTCCTAGAACAGAAGAATCAGAGAATTTAAGATGAGATGGGACTTATAGCATATATATCTGTCATTAAAATACTGGCCTCTGTGTAACCATGGCCTGCACTTGACTTGGCCTTCTTTTCCCTTTGCGCTGAGATTGGTGCAGGCTATCAAAGCCATCTTTAGTGAGTGTTCAGGTTTAACTCCTATTATGTTTTTCTCTTTGATCTAAAACTAGAGAAGAGTCCAGTAATAAAGTAATTTCCTTATATTGAATAATTGATTCTGAAGATAATTTGTCAAAGTCTGTTCATAAATTTTAGGAATTTTAAAGACAGATGACCTCTAAAATAAATCCTCTGGTGTGAACTGATTTGGAAATCTACATCCTTTCATCTGGAGAAATGAAAATGCCCTCCAGCCTTTGTAATCTTACTGAGAATTTGCTTCCTTTCCTTTTGAATCAACATTGACCTGTACCTTACTTTTTGAACCTGGGTGTAGCAGAAGTGCTAGAGAACAGTTTACAACCAAGTCATGTCAAGAAAATGTGGTTTTCACTTTTTCCCCCTCTGGAAAAATATTCCTAATATGTAAAGAAACCCGATAGTTATGTTCCTCTGTTGAGGTACAGTAGCCCATACAGCATCCAGCATCAATAGCCAGGCACATTGATGAGGCCACCTGAGAGCATCCAGACACAATTGAGCCTTGATAATTATAGTCACATGAATAACCTGTACTGCGGGAAGCAGAAGAACCAGCTAGCAAGCTGAGTCAAAACAAAATCATTTACTGACAAGTCATGAACAATGAAAATGGGTGTTACTTTTAACCGCTGCATTATGAAGTAGAAATTGATTTCTGAGATGTGTGCCCTGGGTAACAGAGCTGTTAGTCAGACACCATGAGTTTTTGGAAGGAAAAAAAATATCATCTTTGAAAAAAAATCTTTTCAACAAGTGTTTACTTAAAATTTGCCTCCTGTAGGCATTCTGCCTTCAGTCTGTGGTTTAATATATTTAGGAGAAAGAATGTTTTTCTCTTTCTAAACTTTTAGGAGTGCTTGTTGATTCTACAATAGATTCCTTGTCTAAGATGTTTCTTAGTGTTGCCGAATATGCACAACAATTGCAATCTTCTTCATTGTAATGCAGCCACCTATAACTGCATGTGAGAAGCTTCCGTGAAAGGGTCATCAGCTTTCAGCTAGGTCCCTGACATCAATATAATACTTAGGAAAAAGTGAGTCTTGTTTCTCCATGTTGCATCAAGCTTGATTTAGTCTAGTTTGACATTTTTGTTGTCAAAATTACATGATTTTACTTTTTTTCTAATTTTTCTCCAGTAATTCATATTTACTAATTATTTCTTCAGTAAATATATGCTGGAATTTCAATGTTTAATTATTATTTAAAGTTATTTTATAATGTTTTCAATAACATATTTAACTAAATTTCCTGAAATTCTCATAATTTATAGATACAATAAGCTATGGAGTTTAGGTCATAGAGAAGTTTATATAAATTATTTTATAATAATTAGTATAATTGATTTATATATCATAATTAAAATCGGTATTGTCATAGTTCATTTTTTTTCATCTTGGTAAACAAAGTATGTTTGTAAAGAAATGCATGAAATTATATTTCATGCTTTTGTCATTTCTTTCAATGATAAATTTGAAAGGTTTTTTATTATAATGAATGTGGAATATTTGATTACAGTCTTTACTATTTCTTACTGTGGTTTTAAATTGTAATATTAGATAAAGTGATGTTAAACTACTATTTGATATTTCTATTAGCATTGAATTCTAAAATAGTAAAGTGTATGTTCTATATATTTCTTACGTCATTATATATACAAATTGATTTTGTAACTTTATATGAATTAGGTTCTTCATCTTCAGTATGGGGCCAATACTGTTACTTACCTTAAAGTCTTAGATGAAAAATAATGAATTCTATTAATTTCTTACACTAACTCCCCAATAACTGAATGAAACCACCAATTACTGCTAATAAATTTCATAAAAATTATGACCTTATATACAGAAGCAATGCAATTACTTTCATAATCATTGCACATTTGTTGAATTGAGGAGGCAATGTGGTTGGACTTTTAGCTTAGGCTGTGATTTTTGGTTTGTTTGACTCTTTATTGCAAGTACCTTGCTTTTTTGACAAAACTCAGGGAAAAAAAAGCCTTTTAGAATAATATCAAGAAGGATTTTGCTTTCCAGATTTAATACATAACTTTGTTTTTTAAAAATAGGTTTAAATATAAAGATTGTGGAAGTCCAATGTAATTAACTATTGTTAAGTTAGTTGGGATAAAAATTTAAAAGGAACATCTTAAATTGTTTGTGATTCTTAGGGCATGGCCAGATAAGCTAAAGATAGCAACTATTTTATATGCTGTTTATGTCTTTGAAGTTTTTCCGGGAATTTTTTTTTTTTTTGAAGGAAAAAGAACATATGTATAGAATTAAAGAGATGAATCTATATAGGGTAGTTTAGGAACAGTAATTTTCAAGGAAAATATGACTCTTTTTTTCGGTTTATGCTCAATAAATTTTACAGAAATAAATAACTTCTGTTCTGTTATTATTCATGAAAGTGGGCTATAATTTAGCACACTTGGGCTAACTGTTCTTATGATTGTCTCTTTAAACCTCTCCTTTTATCTTGTGATGTCTTTAATTGAAGGCTGAAATACCTATCTGAGGATCCATATGATTATATAATTTTAGCACATATTCTTCATTGACATAAAATTGATAAATCAATATGTCTAATGCTTGAATTTATCCAGTAAAGAAAGTTCCTTTAATTCCAATTTTTTTTGACATTATATTTTTAAAATGTGGGTTAATTAATTATCAATGATGAATTTTTGTTCAGGTAAGAAAGGAGATTAGAAAGAATTTTGAAGGTAAGGCAGAATCTCAGTGAAATATATCAATCTTACTGGAAAATATGTCCCTTGGATGTGCTGGTTGATTAAATGAATTGACATTTGCTTTGATGTCATGTGCATTTTAACATATTGGCTTTAGCAGGTGGTATAAAGCATAAAATTTATTTATATACAGCAGGAAGAAGTAAGTTTTCTTTTATAATCACAATCAATATGTTGATATTTACACTTAATGATGATATTTATAACCTTTTAATTTGAGTAGTACACACAAACCAACATACACAAACACACATGTAGGCACACACACACACACACACACACAAACACACACACAGTCCTCATCCTTGAACTATGGGGGGTAACTTTTTAAAAACAGTGTAGTTTGCCCCTCTCCTGGATAATTACATTATCTCTCTCCTTCCATGTTTCCCTTCAATTCTTCACATGTTCCAAGTCTTAGAATTGAGTATATTATTTAAAATATCTGTAGATATCAGAAAAGTATGAGGAAATCATTCTTTCGGGGTGGAGGAGGGGGTGGGGAGAGCAGTAGAAACCGGACAAGTGATTTGAAGGGAGAAATGGAAGAATGGGGGTATTCGACTAGGAACAGAAAAGGAGTAAAGAGAAATTTACAAACACTGGTATTTTAGAAGGGAGGAAAGAGAGTGAATTGCAGTGTTCTTCTGAAGGCTTTTCCTCTTGTCTCTTTTCATATACCATTTGTAAAATGTCACTAGTGTTTGGAATAAGAATTGTCAGCTTCTTGAGCTGACTTCAGACATGATAAGAAAGTTTTCTTGGCTAGTATAATAAGTAGAGGTGTCTTTGATGCTTCTTAGATGGAAAGCATTCATTCAAATTAGATGTATTTGGAAGTATCACTCCTTTTAACAAGTTGTTTTAATCAAATGATTATATAAACTTGCAACTTACTGTATTTACAATGTAATGACTAAGGAGAAATTCAGAGCAAGGTGCAAAATGAGACTGATAAGTATGTTGGTAGGTCTAAGCTGGTTGGGATTCAGAGTAAGTAACCACAGTTTTATAACATAAGATTTTGCTTTCAGTATCTAGGCTTATGGGGACTCATTTAGCAGCAAGAGATTCTTGATGCTTTTCCCATAAGAGATGGAACCTCTTGGTGCTCAGCATGGCAAGGGGAGTCTTGCAGCAGTGCATGGCTCAGCTTTGGAGTCATTGAAAGGCAAAAAGCAGTCTTTGAACTGGCTTTACTCTTTCGTGCTTTCTCTCTGAGATGGGGACACAATGGCAAGATAACTTCACATCATCACAATATAGCACCGAGGCAGAAGGAGAAAGACAAAGAGAGGAAGGAAAGAAGAGTAGTGCCAGAAAAATGCAGGAAGTTACCTTGCCACGGTCCCCAAAAATGTCCTCTTCATCTCTAGTTCTGTGACTTCCATGTTCTGTAATCACAGAATTTGGAAGGAACCAAGGTGCTGCAAATTGAGCTTTCCTCTTCCTTCATTTCCATTTATCTTTCCATCTCTGTTTTTAATTTTTACTTCTCTTCTTTTTTTTTTTCTTCAGAATTGTTTTCTATAAAAGACCACTCCTGTTTTACAGTGAAATTGAAAAGAGAGTAAAACTTTGGTCAAATGTTAATATTTTGCTTTGATTGTAAGTGTTGCCTGATTGAAGATGCCCTAGCAAGCTCTGCTATTTTAGAGACACAAATTGGAATTTGTCAAGCCAATCTTATTGTAAAATTTTGGAAGTGAGTAGGTTTAAATAAATTTCATCCCAAATGAAGTTATATGTGTTTGGTTTCATTGAGAAATTAATTAAACCCTGCACTATTCATTAAGCCTTGCTTTGCCCCACTATGTGAGTGTACTAACAGCCTATTCACATATCTATCATCTACTTATCTTCCATCCAGCTACTGCACAATCTCATGTAACTCATTTAGTTAAAGATTCTATTCTATATATAGAATAAATAGAAATCATTTAGATGCTGTTTCATGATCATAATTTATTTCTCATGATTCTGCAAGATAAAAATTTTTCATTTTTAGGTGTCCAACAACTTTTATTTTCATAAAAACAAGTTCCTTCATGATTTTGTATTATCATTTAATCTTAAGAAAAGTGCCAACATAAGCAAGGTTTGAAGAGAGACAAGCAATCGCTTTCTGTTGAATTTCTGAAAAGAAAATTCAAACCTTAATGATGGCAGAAGCTGAGGGATTCCACAAGCCCTGCCTTACATAGCTGAGCTCTGACTTCTGATTTAAGCCCAAGAGCACATAATAACTTCAGTGGTTTAATAATAATAATAATAATAATAATAATAATAATAATAATAATAATAATAATACACTCTAACAAATTAACTGTCAGCTAAAACTAGGACATGTAGTGAATTTACAAGTAAAACTGTCTCTGTTTGAGTTTGTAGTTAAATGGCATATCTAAGAAGTATTAAAGAATGGCTCAGCAGTTAAGAGCACTGACTGCTCCTTCAGAGGTCCTGAGTTCATTTCCCAGCAACCACATGGAGGCTCACAACCATGTATAATGGGCATCCTAAGTTGTCTGAAGACAGTGACAGTATACACATACATGAAATAAATAAATAAATCTTTTAAAAAAGAAGTAATAAAACATACCAATGGAACATGGAACTCTATCATAATGCAGATTCTGGTATGTGTAACTCATATTTAGTGGGTTGAGGAGGACTTAATAATAAATATCTATCATTATTACTGTAAACTGCACATGAAAATAAAATGAGACAGTGTCTTGATTGTCTTGCCTTATCTGTTAGAGTATAACTTATCAATTTTACATTTTAAATGCACTCATCACAGTTGAAAGAGATCTTACATCATCTAACAGTTGACTCTGTATCTTTATCTTGGTGCAGTTTAGTATTATGGAGGTAAAAGTGTGTAAGCTCCCTTTTTGGTGTTATCTTTTAGTCAAAGAATTCTATACTTATTAAAAAATTATGATGAGATTCAAGATATATATTCTATATAGGACGGCAGTTGATGGCAGTCTTTAATAGAATGACACAATGCAGTTTACCATGTTTAGTGTAATATAATATGTTGAATAATATGTTAATTATAAGCTTCAAAATGATCAAGAAGGAAGTGATTCCTGGACCTGTTAATATTAAATATTTTGAGGTATCATGTCATGAAATGCAAACATTCAAATTTTGAAATAATATCTCCTATTTTTTATAGTGCACATATCATATATTTTGTTAGATAAGCATACTTTAGAATATCAAACGTTTTAACTGTAGATTAGGTATTATATTCATAATCTTTTAAATTGATTTGGATTAAAATTTAAGTTACTGCTTGTTTTTCTGCAGTTAATTCTATTAAAGAAATTTCATTGCTATTATTTGACTAGATCTAAAAACATACCGCTCATAACTTTGAACAAGGAGTATGTGCTGTAATTGATACCATCATTTATAATCTATTCTAGATGAGTCTTTGGAAGAGGAAAACATTGAGCAGGAAGGTTATCAGCAAAAATAGAACACAGCAAGTAATATAAAAATAGCATTCTCCTCCCTGTCTCTTTCAATCTGGGTAAAACATTCACCCTATCATTTTATACAGGCTCGAAAAGTGCTATTAAAGACTCACTTTTTATTGAGGTAACTCTGAGCTATTTTAAATATAACTAATACCAGACTACAGTGATATGATATTTTGTTTAAATAGTGGTTGAATTCTCAAACACTTACTCTGTATCACTGCTCCAAACCTTAACTTGAGTAAGGCTTCTGACTAAACTAATACGAATAGAGAGAAAACAAAGAAGCAAAAATAAAAACAAAAACAAATAACCAAATAAAAACAAAACAATGAATCTTATCTCCTTTCATATGCTATTTTACCGTTCACACAAATTTTTATAGTTTTACTAATTCTATTATTTTAAAATTTTATTTGAAGTGTAATAATCAACTGTTTTTTTTCTTTTTCTCAGTTTTATCCTGAGTATTTTTCTGAGAATACATTCTTAAATATTCTGTTTTATATTTGATAGAATCTCGCTATGCTAATCAAGCAAGGTAACCTGAATTGTCTGATTTTGAACTCACAGTTATTACCTCAGCCTCTTCAGTGCTGGGATTTTAGACATGTGCCACCATGCCTGCCTTTGGATAAAAAAAATTTTAATTACCAGCAATCAGTTGTCAGTTTAGTAGTTAATGAAGCAACTTTAAAGATTTTATATGTATACACACACACACACACATACATATATGTCACACACACATACAGATATATATCCTACATACACACACACACACATGCACACGCACATGTACACACACACATACACATATCAGAGGACAAATTAGTTTATGGTTCAGTTTGCTCCTTGCTCCTTTGTGTGGCTTCTGAGAATGGAACTCAGATGGCCATTCCATCATCATCTGTGCAGCAAATGCTTCGTACACCAAGCCAGTCCACTGGCTCCACAAGTTTTCATACTGCTGATTGCTTTTTATACATTTGTCATAACTTAGAGATGGGTATTTTAAGGTATATTAATGAACTAAAAAGCATTGTTCTGTTACAGATTTGTGATTTGATATAGCCCTTTATATTTAACTTATGCATTACCTTCATTTATTTTGATTTGAAATCAAAGTTTGACTTTGGAATTTATTTTATTAACATAGTTGCCTAAGAAGTTATTATGATGAAGCTTATAATAACAAAATACACTTTATAAACTGTATAATAATTTAAACTTTAATCAATAACAAATGCATTTTGTAATCAAATATGGTATTTTTCCTTAGATAAATACATAGTTCCAAAGTATAAGTATCCATGAAAAATAGAAGCTTTGGTTTACATAATGTTGTATTCCTTGTGTAAAATTACATATTTATGCATAGGCAGATATGTATTAATACATATTTATGATAGACAACAAACACTTAGAAAATTAGACAATGCTTCTCTCTGTAATGAGAAAGTTGTGATAATTTTGTTTTTTATATTTTTCAAACTTTCCCCTTTATGTGTATAATACTAATCTGACTACCTAAAAATTCATAGTAATAATTCAAGTGTATTTTCATAGATGATATTACATAATAAAATATGTTTTTCTCAATAATAATGAAAGGCTAGTATATATTATGTATTTACGTACCAGCTACAATGTCAACCCATAACTGATTGTGGACAGGAACAGTTTTGTGCGAGCACAGTGCAGGTATCAACTACTCTGGCTATAGAAACTCCTATAAAAGGCAACATTTAATTAAGGGTGGATTACAGGTTCTATACATTATCATAACGTTGCAAAACATGGAAATATCCAGGCAGGCATGGCACTGGAAAAGCTGAGAATTGTACATCTTTTTCCAAAAGCAACCAGGACAAAACTGACCTTCTCAGGCAGCTAGGAAAATGCTCTCTACTGCATGTGTGGAGATTGAGCATAGGAGGAGAACTCCAAAGCCCTCCCCTAGGGTGACATATTTTCTCCAACAAGGTCACACCCACTAACAGTACCATTCCCTATGGGTCTATCATATTTCAAAACATCAAAATCTACTCCCTTGCGTCCATAGATTGTTCAAACACACGAGTCTATTGGAACCATACCTAGCCATAGCATAATGCAAAATACATTTAGTCTAATTTTGAAAATCCCCATAGTCTATCATAGTATCCAAAGTTCAAAGTCTCTTCTGAAATTCATACAATCTATTTACTGTACTCCTCTATAAAATCAAAATTAAAAAGTAGATTACATATTTCCAACATACCATGACACATGATATAGATTACCATTCTGAAACATCATAGTGAAGAAATATTTTACTAAAGCAAGACCAAAAACTAGCTGAGCAAACTCCAAACTCCAAGTCTCCATGCCTGAGGTTAGAGAATTCCTCAGATCTCTAACTCCTTTATTCTTGTTAGCTGCTGTTGGCAGATCTGGCATTTAGCATCAACAGACTTTGTTCTTTTGGGCTGATTCCATTTCCTGTTTGAAGGTTTTCTTGGCAGGTTCCATAGCATTGACATCTCTAATATTTTGGGGTTATCCAAGGCAACTTCAACTTTATAGCTTCTTGCCCCAATGTCTGGAACCTGAGAGTTATCTTCTGAACTCCAAAAAAGGGCTTGAATCACATCTCTAATTCTGCTCTCTCCAGCACTCTAGGTTCTGGTTGACTCTACTCCACTGCTGCTGTTGTTCTTGGTGATCATCCCATGGCATTGGCATCTCCAATTTACTGGAGTCCTTCACAGCAACTGGGATTCACTGATAGCCTCGCATAGGCTCCCTTCATAATGCCAAGCCTCAAATCCTTTGTCTGATCCATTCAGTCCTGCAACTGACTCTACACATTCACCAATGGCCTTCCATGACCTCTCACAGTGCCAAGCCTCAGGTGCTCTCCATGACTTCTTCATGCCTTCAAAATCAGTACCACTTGGTTGATTCTTACTCATTACCAAGGCCCGCTACACCATGAGGTACAACCTTGGCTATCTCTGGAATAAAGATTCTTTGTTCTTTCAGGAAACACTTCCCCAAAGATTTCACATCACTAATGCTGGTCTAGTCTTATTCACTATTAATTTTTTAGCTCTTGCTAATCAGCATAAATTATACCAGTAACTCTTTCTATTCTTGACTGTAAAACCAGAGTCACATGGCTGAAGGTGTCAAGTTTTGTTGCTTGCTGAGGATGGAACATGGCCTCCTTGTTATATTATTACATCATCACAAGCTTTCTGTTTTCCAACTCTTTCACTGCTTAAGCTTTGGTGCCTTGGAACTTGTTCTGTATACTGACCTTGAACTCAGAGATCTTCATGGCTCTGTCTTTGAATGCCAGGATTAATGGTGTGTACCACCACACCTGGACTTAAGCTGTTCTTTACCCAGAACTTGCTCTATACCAGGCTTATTTTGAACGCAGAGATCTGCTTGCTCATGTCTTCAAGGATTAAAAGTGTACGATCATGCCTGAACATAAGCTTTTCAGTTTAGACCTTAATCAAATTGAAAACTTAGAATACACACCACAATTCATTTTTTGTCAATTTGATACGTAATCATATGTCCAAATAAAAACAATAACCAAGTCATAATAGTGCTTATCATGATATAACTTTTCTTTGCATAACTCCTAACCCATGAGTTTAGTTGGGTGGGATCTTGCCCTGAGGTCATCACTCCCTTAATTCCATGTAATATTCTTGAACACAGGATTTCGCTTAATTTGACTTCCAAGTGACCCATTATTCTTTGAAAAATATGGTTTTGTATGTTTGTTTGTTTGCTTGCTTTTCCTATCTTGGCTTGCTATGCTTAATCAAAACTATTCATGAGAGTAAACTACAACACAGTCTAAACGTTGTTGATTTGAGACTACCTCTGCCAAGGCAATCAATCTGATGAATCTGTTCACCTTAGCCTCAAACAGACCTTTGGACAAGGACAAAAGCAACAGTATTCTTTACTACAATATCACAAGAGTACAAAATACTGAAGATTTTCTCCTTTGAAACATCTAGAGCCATAAGGCCTCCACAGTTCAAATAATCCTTAGCACCGCTGTCTTCCTACTCCTAATAAAATGGTCTATTAAGCATCCCCACTAGGATGGTCCACTTAAAGCATTCCATTGCTTTCCAAATCCAAAGTCCCCAAATTCACATCCTTCCAAACAAAAGCATGGTCAGTCCTATCACAGCAATACCTCAATCCCTGCTACCAACTTCTGTGTTAGTGAGGGTTTCATAGCTGTGAAGAGATACCACGACCAAGGCATCTCTTATAAAGGACATTTAATTGGGATTGCCTTACAGGTCCAGTGGTTTAATACATTATCATCAAGGTGTGGAAGGCATGGCAACATCCAGACAGGTATGGCTCTGGAGGAACTGCGAGTTCTACATCTTTTTCCAAAGGCAACCAGGAAAAGACTGGCATCCCCAGGCAGCTAAGAGAAAGCTCTCTTCCTCAATGGGTAGAGTGTGAGCATAGGAAAAGACCTCCCAGTAACTCATTTCCTTCAACAAGGCCACACCTCCTAACAGTACCATTCACTATGGGCTGAGCATAATCACAACTGCACATTGACTAAAGAATATCAGGTTAAGAGTTCTCTGTAAATTTTATACATTTATTTACCCTTTAAAAAGAAACAATAAAGTGTACTTATATTTTATTTATACAATTGACAATAATATTATATATTAGGAATTAATTTTATTGCAAATGAAAACATTTTTTTCAGTATTATAATTTTATATTTTTACTGAAAAGTAATTTCCAAGTTGCTTAGTTAATTTTTTCTGGTTTTCCTTTCCTCAGCTGCTCATGTGGTATTTGGTTTATGTTCTAGACAGAAGCTGCTGTATAAGTGTTTGGGCTATCTGCTGTATCAGCTCTTGGTCCCTATAGTCTCTCTATACAAGCCTGTATGTTCCTCAGTGAGCTACTAAGAAGACTATTTTTTTTAAAGTGAAAAAATACAGAAGAAAAATCTCTCCAGTCTGAGACTCTTCTTAGGTAGTCACATTTTGTGTCTTTAACCTATGGATACATTCATTTAACAAGTGTTTATTGATAATTTTTTTAATATATATCACACATACATAGTGTTAGGAGATGAAGTAAGAGTAGTAAATGAGAAGTCCATACTTGCTGGACTTGTTGAGAGTGGCAGATTAGTAGGTGTAGAGAGTCTTAAAATTTGATGCAGTATTAACTATGAATGCTGTGTCTGCCTCTGCACATGGTAGAACTATTATAATATGAGACATACATGTTCTTCCCAGTGTAGGTGAAGATTCCAACCATGAAGCTTCTTCTGAATCTACATCACCCTATCTTCTCCATGCTTTACACATAGTACATGTTAGATTACAGTTGAATAAGGCTGCTTTTCTGCCTTGTAAATTCCCATTTAAGCGAACTGCTGTAGCTAAGTTGTGAAGCTGGGCTTCTTTTCATCTGTGTTTAAAACATAGACACGCACACATTTATACACACATACATACACACATACAAGCACCCCCACACATACACAGACCATAGAGAAAGAGAGAGAGAGAGAGAGAGAGAGAGAGAGAGAGAGAGAGAGAGAGAGAGAGAGAGAGAGAGAGAGAGTTTTAAGAATAGAAGAGATGCCATTTGTCGAATTTGCAGATTTGCAGATTTTCGTTAAGGGGATTTTCCTGTGTTTTCTCCCGTTTCAATGATATAGCTCAAGTGCTGAGCTGAAAACTCTATTTGAATGATACTCCCTGTTAGTCAAAACACATTGCTTTATGGTTGTGTCTTATATTAGACAATCTACTCAACAACAGAGCCTGGGGTTTTACTCAACAATCAACTTCATGCTCGCGTATTTCTGGCTACGCTTCCACACTGCTTTATGGCCATAGAAGAGTTTCGTATTGCTCATTTATAGAATAATTTCCTTGTTTTACTTCTGCTCACTCTGTCACATATTCAAATGTCTTCACAGCTTATTTAGATTAGAAAAAAACCTGCAGTCTTATTCTCTGAAAACTATTTGTTAATTGAATCGTCAGTGTAGCTAACGCTGCCTTGTCCAAGCATTACTAAATTGTTTGAGGGTGTCTAAACATTCTGAGCTAATGCATTTCCCAGTGTCTTGGCTTTTTATTTTTCCTAATGTTCTATTTTTGCCTCATCTTCTCGATTTCATTCAAAAATATTTCTAAATATTCCTTTTTGAAGATGGCCTCTCTGGTATTTTTAGTGGATGTCAGAGTCATATATTTTTACTCTCACACACAAAGCATGTGCATGTGTAGGCAATGGGGCCAAAAAGTCAAGCTTCTCATGTTGTGGATGTACTTCCAGGTCCTTTTGATTGGCATTTTTTTTTCTGTAGGCACCATTTATTGTGTAGTGGCCAATCTTTGTCAGGGTATTTTGTCTTTATCACTGCATGAGTGATTATAATGACCCAGTGTATGTCTTTCTCTTTATGCATCTTTGATACCAGTTCTTTTAAGTGCCTGATAAATATGCCTCTAAATGTGTTTTATCTTGGTTCTTAGACTAGTTTTAAGTGTTATGAGACTGGATCAATCAATTACTTTGCTTAGAAAACCAGTGCCAGGTATTAATGGCATAAAACTGCCAACAGTTTTCTCCGATTCCTCCAAATCAATTGCAATTAAGAAAATATTTACTTGAATTTTTATTTAAGAAAAATTTAAATACAGAACTAGAAAGTAACTAAGAAAATACAAGTAATAGTAAAGTGAGAAAATCTTTTGAATTAAATAAACTTAAAACAACACCATCTCCTGCCCTCCAGAGCTTTCCAAATTCAACACAACAATTTGTCTAGTAAAGTCAATAACAATAACATAATATTTTTCTTGTGGTCTCATCATAAGTTTCTCAACTCTATGTACTCCCTTGGGTTTTTTTCTTCCTGATCTTTAGCTCTTATATACGTTCTTCCTCTTCAAATCTAGCTTTTCCTTCTGAACCCATTTCAGAAGAATATGAGAAACCTTTTTTTTGAATATGAGAAACCTTTTTTTAATTTAATTTTATTTTTTTGTCTGTACAGCATGGGTCAATGCTGCTGATGTCCTATTCTATTCTTCCCATTTCTTTAAAAGGAGACAAACAATAAAGAAACAATAAATAGGTAATGATAAGTACATTGAAAAAAAAAACATGCCAAATGACCTATAGAATGGCTAGATAGGGAGGACTGATGCATTATTAAGCTTGATCAGGAACACATCATTTCTTTGATAGGACTTTTTTTTTGATAAAAGGAGGTTGAAAGAGTAATCTCTGAGGGTAAGCAGGAGAGTAAACTAAAGGAAGAACCCTTGAGCACACCAGCTGCATACGTTTATAAAATAGCCAAGTAACGTGTCTCTGCAGACTGAGGAGAGTAAGCCATGGATGTCAGCCCATGGGTGCTGTCTTTTAATGTGGTAGAGACCTTAGGAAAGAGATGTCTGAGCAATCATAAGCTGAACTGATGTCTGTTACAAAGAGCTGTTATATAGTCACCAGTAGAAAGTATAATCTCCAGTGATAGAGACTGGCAGTGTGTGGAATCAGGAGTCTACAATGGAATCTGGCTAGAGTCAGGGAAAATCTTGTGAAATAAGAAAGGTTATTCTGTTTTCTAAAGGAAGATAAATGTTAAAAACAGTAATGCTGCTAGAATGAATTTTTAGATTTAAAATTATTATATTTTCAAAAAAATGTTTTATTATTTGAGAATCTTGTACAATACATTTTTTATCATATATTTGTCTGCCTTCCCAGCTCATTCCAGATCTTTCTGCAGCTCCCTACTTCAACTTCTTATTTGTGCATTCTCCATCTCCCTTCCCCCTCTGTCTCTTTACTTCTCCCTGTCTGTCTGTCTGTCTGTCTGCAACATGGATCCTTTCCTGGAGTGAACTATGTAATATGTGTCACTCCTTTGAAGAAAACTGACATGCTGTCTTCAGGCACAGTTGCAATCCCATGCCAATAGCTCCTCAGTTAGGGGTTGGGTTCATGCCTACCTCTCTTCTTCCTTCCTTGTATGTTTTAGGGTTTGAGTTTGTGTAGGACTTGTGCATGTTGAGATAATCTCTGTGAGTTCTGGTCTGCCATTTTGTGTCTGGATAGAATTGTTTTCTTGAAGTTGTACATCACCACCACTGCCTCTCACAGTCTTATTGTTACCCTCCCTACTTCTGCATAGATCACTGACCCTTGAGGGGAGTGTTGTTATATAGATATCCCATTTAGGGCTGAAAACTCCAAGATTCTCCTCCTGGTGCTCAGTGGTTGGGTTCTGTGCTAATTAACAACTGCTTTCCACTGAAACACAGAATTACAATTGCATTTTGATTATTTTTCCTAATCCTCATAAACCTCAAAGCTTGCAGAAAGGTTTCAATATAAGAAAACATATTTATCTATCCCCCCCATACTCTTAGCCAAGACAAAATAAATGGCCAGGAATAAAAACATTAGAACATGAGTAGTGGCAGAATGATAAACAGTTTTAGTTCTGTATTTATCTCTCTCTAGCACACATACTGATTCTCTTTAAATTATATTAAAATCCCATCATATACATAAAATGTATGTTAGTATTATAATGAGCATGAATTGTAAACATAATGAGTTTTAAGCCTGTTTTCTTGATTTTGCTACTTCATAGTTAGCAGGAGTGGGAGTTATTTTTAGACTTGTCTTAAAATTATTTTAACCTCTGCAAACATTTTTCTCATTCCAAATCTGTGTCTTCATTAATTAAGTAAAACCTCAAGAATTTGTGAATATGTTGTTACAATTGGATCCGAGAATGACAATCTGAAACATAAAGCCAGATTCAAAATGAGCTATCATTATATGATACCTTTATTAATTTCACATTGTTTTGTTATTCATATTAAATAATGTAAGATAAAACATATGCTATAACTCATACATAAGTGAATATTGTTATTAAAATTAACTGTGCAAAGATTTTTTAATGGAATTATATTTTTATTCTACAACATTTTGAGTGAGAAGGAGGAGTACATGGGAAGATAAGAGAGAAGGAGATGAAAGGAAGAAGTGTTGCAATCATACTATAATCTTAAAAATAAATCTGAAAAAAGTAAGCATTTTCCTCCTTAGTAGATGGGAATACTCATTTTCAAAGAATACCAAAAATGTCAGTAAGTTATAATTTTCTTGTGTCAATACCATTCTAAAATGCCCCTGTGTCTAATGTAGTTTTTCCCTCATGTGGTCTTTTCATGATCAAAAACTCATAAAAAGCTGTTAGCTTAATACAGGGGAAGAACATACCCTACCAGGCTTGATATTTCACAGAATATAATGGTAGAATCATGTAATCTTCAAGATAAAGGAGAAATGTGTAATTCTCTATGAAGCACTAACTTAGTCATGGTCATGAAACTCAAAGGGTTTCTTCTAGGCTGTGGCTGCTTGTGTCTTGCAGATTGACTCTCAGAACTGCACATCTTAGTAGTGTGTATCAGAGGTACCAAGGTGATCCTGTACCTTCTGGGCTATAAAGTTTGATACTGATTAAAAAAAATCAAACACTCTTTGTTTTGATTGTTTAACATAAGCATTAGTTACTTTTATATTCTAGCGACCAAATATCTTACCAGAGAAGATTTTGACTCACAATATAAGGAGAAAAAGTCTATAATGGAAAAGACTTGACAGCTTGCTCTTTAAGTGATCATATTGTAGCCAACTGCAGTTAAGGATTCAGACAGAAGTCAGGAAGTCTGCCCAGGTGACTACATTTCAAATCAATACTAGATACCCATTTTTCTCCAGTGAAGCTCCACTTTTCTAAAGGTTTCACAATATGTTCAAGTGGCATCACCACCAGGTGGGGTCAAGTGTTCAAACACCCAGATCTATAGAAGACAATGGGATTCAAACCACAACAACACGATAGAAATATTGGTATTTGTTCACTTTCTCTGTGTTCTGATGCATAATAATACATCTATATAGGTTTTTAGGATATAATCTCAAAAATACATTATTTTAAAACTTTATACAGATACTTGTCCCATATCTATAAGTTGCTTCCAAGTGGCAGTTGCAAAAATAGTTTCATTAATAATTGTCTGTTTTTAGAACTCAATTATTTTGAGTTCGAATCATCCTATAATCTCTTATTTTCCTATAAATTACTTTTGGTCAAGAAATAAGCATATAATTCCATCTTGAATTATTTGTGTTAATTTTCATGTCACTACTATAATACACAGTTAATCATAATGGTTTAAAGACTACAGGTTTGTAGGGTTGGGAATCATAGCTCAGTGTTCGAGCCTACCATATTACATCTTGGATTTAATCCACAACACCAAGAAAATATTTTAAAAGTTTTATTTTGTTGTTTGGGGATCTCAAATCAGCCTTACTGGCCTGAAAATAAGGTGCTATTAGTCCTTTGTACCTCCTGAAGAGTCTGAGGGAAAACCCAGTTCATTTCTCTTGCTTTTTTTCTTTTTTTCTACTTGCTATGTTCGAGAGACATGCTAAATAAATGCTCTACCACTGAACCACATCCACAAGGCCTCAGCTATTTGAATGCTTTATTTTAAAGACGGTTATTTTTTATCAGTTATTTAAACACAGACTTCCCCTAGCATTTTCTGTTACTTGGTTTTATTTTTTATTTTTTCCTTTTTTTAAAATTATTATTAATCATTCCATTCATTTACATGTCAAATTATATTCCACTTCCTGGTTACCCCTCTGCCACACCCCATCCCACATCTGCCCCCTCCCCTTTTGCCTGTTTGAGAGTGCTCTGTCACCCACTCACCCTCCTGCCCCACCTCTCCAGCATCCTCCTATTCTAGGGCATCAAACCTCCCTGGGACCAAGAGCTTCCCATCCCATTGTTGTCAAGCAAGGCCACCCTCTGCTACATATGTATCTGGAGTAATGGATCCCTCTGGGTATACTCCTTGGATGGTAATCTAGTCTCTGGGAGAACTGGGTGTTCAGGCCAGCCTATGTTGTTCTTCCAATGGGGTTGCAATCCCCCTCTGACTATGGTTTTAACTCCCCCACTTATTCCTAGACCTTATCTCCCCTCCTATCCAACCCACACTCTTTCTGCCTCACCTTAGAAAAGAAACAATCATCAAAATAATAAAATAAAACGATACACAAACAGAACAAAACAAACATAAGAAAAATAGCTAAAGAAAAAAAAAACAAGAAATACATATAGACACACAAATTTGTATACACAGAAATCCCAGAAAACCACAAAACTTGAAGCCATAATCTTTATTCAAAGATCCTGTAAGGTAGAGCATTAAAAAAATTACATGACACAACATTATGAGACAAAAAACCCTCTAAGGATGTCATTGAGTTTGTTTTGTGATGACATCTATGGCTTGTCATGGTGCCTGTCCTGAAGAGAGCTTTGTATACCTAATGAGAATCCTTTTGAGAAACTTAATTTTTTATTTACAAGTGGCTATCAATTGGCAATAGCTTCTATATCAGGGATGCAAACTTGTGGCTAACTTTTTTAGGATTAGGAGAATCTCTTGTGGAAAATCTTGCAGGCCTTATGCTTGCTGCCTCAGTCTTTGTGAGTTCACATGTGCACCAGTCTATGGTTAGAGGGTCTTGTTTCTTTGATGTTCTCAATTGTCTCTGGCCCTTCCACTCTTTCTGACTCTTCTTCCATGGAGTTTCCCTGTGGGAGATAGAGATATCCCATTTAGAACTGAGTGTTCCAAGGTCTCTAACTCTTGAAGCACACTGTCCAGCTGTCGGTTTTGGTTTCTGTATTTATTCTAACCTCCCTCAGAAGGAAGCTTCTTTGCAGATGGCTGAATAGGGCACTGTTCAGAATATAGGAATATCATTAGGAGTCATTTCATGGCTTTGTTCCTTCAGCAGAGCAGTGGTATTAGGTTTTACTTTAGGCTCCTGATCTATGTAGTCTCAGCTTCTTGGCTACTTGAGCAGTGTTGAAATACCTATTAACAAACACAAATAATAGAGAGTGCCATGATATTTCCTTAAATCCTCTAAATTTTCACAAATTACAAAATGTAAAGACAAGAGTGATGGTTCAGCAGCTAGGAACACTGGCTGTTCTTCCAGAGGTCTGTGGCTCGGTTCTCAGTACCTACATAGTGGCTCGCTAGTACCGCTAACTTAATCTCAGGGGATCTGCCATCTTTTTTTCAGATTCTGCTGACATTGTACATGTATGGTGAGTGCACAGACAAACATGCAGACAAGTACTTGTACAGATAAAATAAAAATGAACAAAGTATTTTTTCAATAACTAGAATTTTAACAGGTATCATTTGTACCTTCATGGGTCTCTGTAGTGGCTACTAGTATGTACAATGTGACTCAAAGCTTCACCTACCAAAGTGATAAAATAAATACTGAAGTGTCAAGATTTTGTGTCCCACTTTGAAAGTTAAAATATGCAGTCAGATTTTAAGTTGCAATGGCTAATCCTTTAAGTAAATTTAACGATCTGACAGGAATTTACCCTTGTGCCAGAATGCACTATGTAGTGAAATGTGAATGATTAAAGTATGAAATTTATAATTGTTTCAAAGAAAGCTCTTATATGCTTGGGGAACACGAAAAGCTGATTCATACTTTTATTTAAAGCAGAGTACTAATGTCACACTTAGACCAAAGAGTCATAGAGTTAAGTGAGAGAAAGAGGGATGCAGATGCTAACAATCCCAGTGGCCCTTGAAAGATAAAGGAGCTTTGAAATTAGAGAGCACATATTTTAGAATGAAGGAGCAACATGGCCAGAACAGGAATAGGGTTTATAAGTCGTTTGGACATAAGGGGTAGTCTTAACTTTTTAAAAAATGGGATATAAATAGGTTAATGATGGTAGAAAAAACTTTAAAACCTCATAGCAATAAGAATTGTTATTAACTTTCTGTGACAGTTTAGAATTTTTTAGTTGGAAAATTATACTGCTGGAAATTGTATTATGATCTAATCAGATAGTGGTTCTTCCAATGAATGAGGGAAATACTTGAGCCAAAGCCTGGATGAAATATTGTGTAAACTACTAGGTGGGAGGCTACTGAAACATGCATCATAGAGTTGACATTAGAAATAGGCAACAAAACGATGAGTTTTCACTTACTTTTTCTACAGCTAATTGATTGGGATATTAAAAACATTTTCATTTTGGAGACCTTAAGACTTCTTGTAATCCCTTGTGGTCTTCCTGAGTATGGATCATTAGTGTGGCCTGTCTGCCTTCAGTGCCAGTCATGGTAGTTAAGGCAGTTGAAAATAGGTGCACAAACCTGTAGAGGCTTGTAGCTAGTTCACTATATACTGGCTACCTACATATGTGAACCCAATGAGACAGAATATCATCATACACAAATTAGAATATCCATGAATTGTCCATGATGCTCCAAAAAATTCTCAATGCTAACAAGGCTATTGACATTACTGTTGGTTACTCACCAGAGATTACATCATATAGTTAGGATGTAGCACAGAAATGGACTAAGCTTGAACTAAGCTGCAAGCCTCCACAGTATTGGTTAGAATTCACAGGACTAGAAGGTGCTATGCAAACTGCCGGTGGAGAAAGGCAAGCATGATCTTATCAAATCGTGAAAGAGTACTAAAGCACTAAAGTAAAGATACCAAGAAGGATATTCCTGTTGGTACAATAATGGAGCTATTGTTTGGGAGTATCCAACCACTTTCTGATCAGAATTTAGGTCCCCTCCTCAGAAAAAAACATATATCTAATACTGTAAACCTGAGGAAAAAATATGGCTAAAGATGCGATAGATCCTAGGAATGAAGTTATTGCTGATACTGAGCTAAAGAGATTTGTAGATGCCCATGAAAATAAACTATGTATGTTGGTGATAGCTTGGCTTGTATATGGGAGGACTTTGTTATCACTAAAGAGAAACAGTGTAAGGTTTGGAATCTAACCCTACTAAGCACTTTGCAATTCCTCATAGGATGCACATGGAATTTCCTGTACTGTCAATAATCATTTTAACTCTTACTATCGGCAGTCTCTAGAACATAGGGCCTGTCTTTCTTAGGCAAGATTTCATTTTCTTCCATCAATATATATTTGGGGCTAAGTGATGTGATAAATTCAGTGAGAAAAATGCTATTGGTTGCCATGTAATAATAATATTTGAATGTCTTCAACTTGTGAAATGAGTACAAGACTTAAAAATACCTGGCCTAATAAATTCTATTTTATTATTCATTTAATGTCACCTATTCATTCTTTCAGTAAAATTCATATTCCAGGAGAGAATAATATGAATTCTTAAAGTTCATTTCTGGTAAATCTCAATTAGTTGAAACTGATTTGAAAATTATATATCCTAAGTTACATGTGATCATATATAGCTTTTAGAAGAATATAAGTCTAGGTGTCACAAGACTTATATTTATTTATCAAAATAAAATTTATATATCATGTAAATAGATATACATACACTATTAAATATTTTACTAGAGTATTTTTGGCATTTAAAAATATAGACTTTAATAAGTATTCATGTCAGCTTGTGGAGAAGCTGACCAAAACACATAAAGTAGTAGATACAAGTGACTACCTGGAGTTTCTATACTTCATTCTTTGGGTTTTTTTTTTTTTTTTTTTTTTTTTTTTTTTTTTTTTTTTTTGGTTTTTCGAGACAGGGTTTCTCTGTATAGCCCTGGATGTCCTGGTCTCACTCTGTAGACCAGGCTGGCCTCGAACTCAGAAATCCGCCTGCCTCTGCCTCCCAAGTGCTGGGATTAAAGGCGTGCACCACCACTGCCTGGCTCTATACTTCATTCTTTTTATAGAATATTTATTAAAGTTGTTTAATATACAATTTTTCATTTGACATTTTGGAAGTCCTTTAGTGTAAAGGTAATTCTGTCTGATAATGAACAGCAGTCATGATGATCACTCTGGACCTCCATGCTGATAAATTTCATTTCCTCTTGAATCACTTTCCTTCTGTATTTAATAGGTAATGGTTTTATTTAAGAGGTAATGTCTGGTGGTCCCTGATCATCAGCAATCTAGGGACATACTTCTTTTAGAATGCTGTGAAATTACGAAGAACTGGGAAGGTAGTGCTGTAGATCCCAAAGCTTCTGAGGGACTGAGTTTAAGACTGTCTCTTGTGTTAGGAAATCTTATTAGTGGAGCACAGCATCAGTCTTATGCCAATACTTTTGATTGTAACAAAAGCACTGTGAGGTAGGAACATTTGTGATTATTATTGTTACATACTAATAAGAAAAATTTTCAGAATATCTACCTGAAAATAACAAACCAGGAATTAAATTCTGTAGTAGTCTGTCTGCTCCAGAGTGCTAAAATAATGTATTTTCTGTAAGACTCAATCTCATGTGCTAATTTTAAAAATCAAGAATCCATTATGTTTCCTTTTGTTGCCAGTTGTTTTAGTAACTACAGAGACAAATACTTAATAAAACAATTTTATCCTGAAAGATGGATATTATGGTAAATACTTTTTTACAGTCCACATCAAAACTTAATATGGAAATCAAAAATAAACAAGTTAATTTTTCCCATTTCTTTAAAAAACAAGAGGATAGAGTCTTGGCCTGTGTTACCAAAATAGGAGTCCATCAACTCAGATCCACTTATTTTAAGGGTTGAGTGGGTAGTTTCATGAAAGAGACAGTCCCAGAAACTGGGCACTCTGATTCTGGTTTTGCCAGAATGCAAACTTTATATGTGTGCATGAGATTACCTTTTAACTTTTTCGAGGACTGGTTTCCACAATCCTTAGTAACAAATAATTAAAATGAATATTGTAGGAAATACTATGTTTAAAGTAAAATTGGAATTGAAAAATGGAGAAAGATGAAATGGGTCCAAATAGTATATAATTCATTACTGTGGAGAAATTGTTATTAAAATTATTACTTATAATAATGTTGAATAGTTGCCAGCCAGTGGTAGAGCACACATGCCTTTAATCTTCAGAGTGAGGTCCAGGACAGCCAGGGCTACACAGGGAAACCCTGTCTTGAAAAACCAAAAAAAAAAAAAAAAAAAAAATGCTGAGTAGTGACATATATTGAGTGTGATATCCATGATATAAAGGTGAAAAATAAACTGAAGTTGTAGTAATGGCAGAAGCTGGCGTTGGCAGTAGTACTGTTCTATTTTATATTTGACTGCTGATGCCAACCCAAGTGCTCATTATAATGAATTAAGAAGGAATAACTGATTAGAAATGTAAGGACGCTGGGCGGTGGTGGCGCACACCTTTAATCCCAGCACTTGGGAGGCAGAGGCAGGTGGATTTCTGAGTTCGAGGCCAGCCTGATCTACAGAGTGAGTTCCAGGACAGCCAGGGCTACACAGAGAAACCCTGTCTCGAAAAACCAAAAAAAGTAAGGACAATAATTGGTAGGTAGCAACACACCATGTGTTCAATGTGTATCTACATAAAAGTCACATTTGTTTTGAGATGATCACAGAGGCTTTGTTTCTGCATTACAGGTTTTTTCCATCTTAATCTTATTGGAATAGCACTGTACTTGTGTCATTACCTTTGAAAGAACAATGTAAATATAAGATTAGGACATTACAAAACTGAAAATTTAAATTAACATAAGGAAGCCATTTTCTTCATAATTAAATGTGTCTATTGTAGTCTCTGATTAACCTGTAGTTTGATAGCACACAAAGCTGATTTATGTTTAATAGTAGGTATAAGTACCTACTATTTAAAGACAGAGAGAGTAGCAGCATTAAATATTATCAGAGAAGTTTGTCAAATTTCATTGTTTTTTTTATCTCATGTCTTGTGATTTCATACCTTTGTCTTGAAAACTTCTGGGATCCACTACGTGTTTCCCCTCACTTTACCCATACAGCCTGTGGTTGCTCATGTCAATTAGAGGTAAAATATCTGAGGTCCATATTGCATACAGGGATCATTGCTTTGTGAACTGTACGTGAATCTCCTAGAGTTAGAATTCCAAGAATGACTATTTGAAGAAAGAACATAAAACTTCGAGATTTAGAATGGCAGAATAGACAAAGAAGCTAAAAAACCCAGACTCTCTCAAGTGCAAATTACATGAACTGTGGCTGATAACCCTCATCCTGATGTAAAGCCACACCACAGTAACCTGAGATGTATTTGATAGTTCCAGACACAGGAAGGGTTTTTGGAGGGCATTTGAAAACATTATTCTGAAGGTCTTGGAAGGACATTAGATAGGGCGTATGAAATATTAACTATACACTCAGGCATGTTGGCACTCTGTAGAGAATGACAATGAATGTGATTATAGATTTCATAAAGTGGATGAAATGAATCCACAGTCTTCTCATTTAAAAAAAAAACATTATCTATATAGTAAGTTACTTACTCACCTGAAATGTTAATATTTTAAACAATTTAACTTAAAATTATACTTAATTATAATATTTTCAAAATTTCCAACCAATATAACATAATAATAAATTTAGCATATTTTGAGTTTACATATGTATAGGTATTTTTGTCATGGAACAGCTTTTCTATAAATGCCTATATAAACATTTTCAGTTTTCTTGAGAAAATCAATATGAAATTTAACATCATTTTTTTAATTCCACAAATATAATGTCACTGTAATATTTAGCATATCTATGGTATACCGGGTCTGATATTGACAAAGTCCTTGTGGTTTGATAATGATTCTGATTTAGAGTTCAAGGTTCTTAAGGGTGAAGGACACTTCTACTGTCCCAAAACATCAAAATGTGAAGATTTGAAACATTGTTATGTCAAATAAATCTCCCAGGTTCCTTTAGCATTCAAAACGCATCATATCTCTCTTTCATGGTAAAAAATGAGTGCATCAGCATAAAAACCTTTGAGAGAAAATGTACATTGATCACCATGCATGTGTTTCTGTATTACCTTGAAGCTATCAAAATTAACCCTAAACCATGTCATATTTCTGACAACAGATTTCTTTCATGTATTATTTATTTATTGATTTACAACTTAATAGAATTAAAACCACCTTTAATTGTGTAAAGCACGTGAAGGACTTTGAGTTACTATTTGAATATGTTTTTTAGCATTGGGAGAAATTCCATAAATGTTAGAAATTGTACCAAAGGAAAGCAGTACCTAACATAAACATTATAATTTCTTTTATCAACAATGTGCTGAGGTAGATACACATGCTGAATGTGGGGGAAAAAGAAAAAATACTGTCCTTGCTAGTAGAGAAAATAGATTCCAGACTGAAAGGTTGTTTGTGTTATAATCTGAATTCCAGGGTTTGGCAGACTTACTGTGTCACTCCTTTTCAATTCATGTATTCTATTCGAGAAAAGGGAGATAACAGGAGTCTTCCTCAAGCTTAATGGATGCTGCACAAATAGATGAGCAGCACAAAGAGAATTGTCCACAGAGCTTTTAAAGGCAGCTGCTATTTACATTGAGAAAATACCCAGGTCAAGTCTCCTGGCCCAGGTAGGAGTTGCCTCCTTGTTGTTCAGCTACTATCATTATAAGATAGGGTATAAAAGTTGGCAAATCTGGGCATTTGTCAAGAGAGACCATCATGGAAAGCTGGCATAGATCCTAGCATTATAACCACACATTTCATTTCTACATTTTTAATGAGTCAGGTCAAATAAAGATGGCCAATGTGGATTGCTAGAAAGATCCATTGCTTCATGATTCATAGATACCCACATACTAGTTTAAAGCTGTTGTATTTTTAAACCCTTGATCTCAAAAATAAAAGACTCGAGGAGATATTTTGTTGTATTGTGCAATGTTTTATATAATTTGACACAATTTCAGTGCTACGTAAAGTTAAGCTACAAATATTTTGCCGTATTAAGACACATGCCATTTAAATGCAAAATACCTCTTTATATTTGGATACTATCTTGTACTTCACTATCATAACTTGTAGTATATATTTAGAAAAAGTAATCATAAATATTAAGAGTTTTATATGTTCTTATAAATTCATAATAAATTCATTATTAATGATGTTTTAACATACTTGTATTTCAGAAGTAAAGTTTCAAGTTGGGTAAATATATTGTTGGAAAGATAATTTAGGGTTACACAGGTGTGCATTATTGATTTCTTTCTAAACTATGTGTAGAAAATTATACTGAAAAGTTAAACATTATTAATTTAATTATATTCTTTTAGAATGTAAATTGATAAATAAAGCTGATGAAAAAAGTAAAACAAAAAATCAAAGATATGAAACTACTTAAAATCCAGTACATTCCTGTTGAACTAGAAAGACATTTTGAATAATAATATGACATGTGAGGATTGTGAGGAAAGAAATATTTTAGAATATATTTTATTTGAATTGTTATTCTGAAACCCAAACACTTCCCTACGTACCCACCTATTGTCCTTTCTTTCTTCCTTTTCCTTTCTTTCTTACTTTCTCTCTTTTCTTGTCAGCTCAGATCATGTGGGTACCTCACTTTCCCCACAATGTCAGACCAGATCTTTTCCTGAATGTAGAGCTATTGCACATGTTAGTAAATTTAGTGTAAAAAAGAATAAATTCTTGGGAGTTGGAAAGAAAGGTAAATAAACTATTTCTTTTGTTTGAAGCCATGCTTGAAAACAAATACTTTTCTAAAAAGTTGTCTGTGGTTGCCTTGTTTATTTTTTTTTCATTATCTTAGTATTTTAGGATATATAGAGCATCTGATTTTTTCAGACTTTTATAAAATTATTGTAAACAACTTTGATAATTTCAACATTTTACATGTGAATTTGAGATTCAAATAGACTTATAACATGAATGCAAGCTGATTTCAAGTGTTATAAATTAAAAATTCCTCCTCATTCTTCTTTTCTTCCTCCCCATTCTTTTCATCTTTCTTATTTTTTGAAGTCTGGGGATTTATTTTATTTCTGCATATCCCACACAAGGTTAGGGAGCAAAAGAAACTGGACCCTTTACCTTGTGACTTCCCATAGAAGAAGCCAACCTAGGAGAATAGAATACAGCAGATATATTCATCTGCCTTTACCAGTTTTAGCCTTTACTTACATCCATAAAACTGATGGGTGGTCCATCAAATTGTTTTCCTTCCCTTATACACTGCCTCTAAGGTATAGTTTCCTGAAGTTCCTATCTCTGCATCTAAGTCATATCTATACATCCAACTGACATCCTACACCTGATGCCCACCTTCCTTTTCTGCATCATTGTAATTATTTCTAAAACCATTTTCTACACTTCAGTTGACAGTTGTCCATACTTCCACCTGAACACTGTAATCATCTTTGCATCAAGAACTACTCATTGAACACTCTAGCATAAGTTCTTTTAATCACTTCAATTTTGTTTCTGTTCGTTTGTTATTTGGATTTTGTTTGTTTGTTTATAAACCACAAAAGAGTGTTTATTTAATGTAACCACACTGGAAATCTGTTATTGATAATAGCTTTGTTTCTCATATAACATACACTGATTATAGTTTTTTTCTCCCTCTATTTCTCCCAGTTTCTCCTACCTTCTCGTCTCCCCTCCATATCCACTACCTTTCTGTATCTCATTAGCCAAGAATTCTAAGAGATAATACGCAATTGTGACAAAGAAAATATAATAAGAGGAAGCAAGAAACTTCAAATTGAAGTTGGACATTGCAACCCAACAGGAGGAAAAGAGTCCTAAGACCAGGCAAAATAGTCAGAGATCCATTTGTTCTCATAGTCATGGGTCCCATAAAAATATGAAGCAAAAAGCTATAATATATATGAAGACTTAGTGTTAACCCATGTAGGTCTTGTGCTTGCTGCTTCAGTCTCTGTGAGCTCAAATGCTCTTTTCTTAGTTGATTCAGAGGGCCATGTTTTACGATGTCCTCCCCTTCCTCTGAGTCATACAGTCTTTCTGCCTCCTCTTATACAGGATCCCTGCATCTGGAGAAAAGAATTTTATAGAGACTTCCAATTGAATCCCTATATACATCATGTCTGGCTTTAGTTCTCTTCATTTGTACCTATCTGCTGCTAGCAGAAACCTCTGTTCATGAATGAGTAAGGCAATGGTCTATTAGTATAGCAGACTATCATTAGAAATAACTTTGGTGATTTTTTAAACAAGTTATACCTCATTTAATTTAGGTGTCTAGACTATCTACTGTCTTGTTCATAGTTACTCAAGCATTGTTGGGTATAGGTTCTTTCTAGTGGAGTATGCCTTAAGGTAAATCAGACCTTGTTTGTTCCCTCCCACAAGTTCTTTTCTCACCATTGCCCATTATATTTTGTAGGTAGGATAAATTGTAGACCAAAGATTTTGTGATTGTATTAGTGACTATATTTCTTTTTCAGTAGCCTGCAGAATACATGCACACACAAAAGACAATTGAACATAGTGATGAAGGAACCCTATAAGTACCAGCTTGACTTTACAGTGTTTAATGCGTTGTATGGTTGTCCTCAGCAATGCAGACCCACTGTCAGTACATGGAAAGAAACACTTTGTATTAGTATCAGTCTCTGTTGTCTGTGGATTTCCATGGTACCCTCTTGACCAGCAACTCCACTGAATGTAACCTAATCTACTAATGGGGAGCATTGCCTAGCTACAAGAAATAATTACTTGAGACTCCATATCCCCCATTACAAGGAGTCCTCATTAAGATCACCTTCATAAATTCTACTAATTTTTCTTTGCATTGTTTCTGCACGATCCTGTAAATGATCCCCAATTCCAGCCATCTATTTCCACATTCTCTTATTCCAGCATACCCTGTACCTGATTGCTTCTATTTAAGCCCCCAGCTTCCCCTAGTCCACTCATAAAATCTACATTATTTCTCCTTCCTAGGGAAATCTAAGAGTTCTTCTAGACCCATCATCTTTGCCTAACCTCTCTGAGTCTATGAGTTATATATACCTCAGTTATCATTTAGTTAACAACACATGTCCACTTATAAATGAATACATACTATATCTGTCTTTTGGAGTCTAGGATACATCATTCAGGATTTTTTTTATTAGTTCTGTCTATTTGCCTGTAAATTTTATGATGCCATTTTCTAACAGCTGAGTAATACTGTAATTGTGTAAAGGTATCAGTTGTTTATCCTTTCTTCTGTTGAGGAATATCTAGGTTGTTTTCAGTTTCTGGCTGTAATAAAGCCAAAATGAACATGGCTGAGCAAATGTCCTTGTGGTAGGATAGGAATATATATATATATATATATATATATATATATATATATATATATATATATATGCAAGAGTAGTATAGTTGGGGTCTTTACCACCAGCAGTAGAGAAGTGTTCTCCTTGCTCTACATCCTTGCATGAGCTGTCATTTGGGTTATTGATCTTAGTCATTCTGACAGGTGTAAGATGGAATCTTACAGTGATTTTGGATTTTGGTTTTTAATTCTCTGATGGCTAAGGATGTTGAACATTTTCCAAAATGTTTTTCAGTCATTTCAGGTTCCTATATTGAGAATTCTTTTTAGACCTGTATCCCATTTTAAATTTGATTATTTGAGGTTTTTTTTGATATATAGCTTTTTGATTCTTAGGATACTAGTCCCCTGTCAGATGTAGTAAAAATATCTTCCCATTCTTGATGCTTTGTCCAAATAGCAATGTCCTTTGTCTATAGAAATATTTAAGTTTCATGAGGACACACTTATTAATTGCTAATATTATTGGCTGTGCTACCTGTGTTCTGTTTCGAACATTGTCTCTTGAGCCAAGGCATTCAAGTTTCTTTCACTTTCTCTTTTAACAGATTCAGTATATCTGGTTTTATCTTGAAGTCTTTGATCTACTTGGATTTGAGTTTTGTGTGTGGAGATTCGTGTTGGTCTATTTGTATTCTACATCCAAATTAACCAGCACCATTTGCTAAAGATGTTTAGTTCAGTTCATATTTCTGGATTCTTTATTTTTAAAATTGGATATTTGTTTGTGTGTGTGTGTGTGTGTGTGTGTGTGTGTGTGTGTGTGTGTTTGTGTGCATTTAAGTCTGGGTCTTCAATTTAATTCCATTGATCAGTGTGCTTGTTTTTATGCCAATGTCATAAATCTTTGCTATTATAGCTATGGATATAATTACAGATAATGTATACAATTGTGCATACAATTTGTATGGCTACTAGTAGGGCTACTGGTGCTGCTTTTGAATTAAACCTGAATCCATTCCTAAAAAATGTATATCTGCTATAGAAATTTTCTGATGGAATTTTTAGGGTCATTTATGCATACTATCATATCATTTCCAAACAATGATATGATATTGACTTCTTCCCTTCAAATTGGTATCATCTTGATCACCTTTCATTGTCTAATTGCTCTAGCCAAATCCTTAAGTAGTCTCTTGAATAGATATGGAGTGCACAGCTTGTCTTGTTCTTGATTTAAGTAGAATTTCTTAGAGTTTCTTTTCATTTAATTTGATACTGGTTATAAGTTTACTATAAATTTCCTCTCTTAGATTTTGGTATTCCGCTTGCATTCATAGTCTCTCCAGGATTTTTATCATAAAAGGGTGCTGGATTTTTTCCTAAGCATTTTCTGCATCAATGGAGATGACACTGCAAATTTGTTTGCTTGCTTGTTTGTTTTTTAATTTGTTTATATGGTGGATTACATTTGCTGATTTTTACATATCGAACCATACCTGCTTCTCTGTGATAAGACCTACTTTACTGCAATGATGTTTGTGATATCTTCTTAGAATTTGTTTACAAGTATTTTATTGAATATTTTTGCAACTATATTCATAAAGAAAATTGATCCATAATTATCTTTGTTTTTTGAGTCTTTTTTTTGTGTTTTGAATATCAATGTAATCATGGCCTCATCAAAAGAAATGGTCAATGTTTCTTCTGTATCTATTTTGGTGAATAATTTGAGGAGTAGTGGTATTAGCTCTTCTTTGGAATTCTGATAGGTTTCTTTGCTAAATCCATCTGGCCCAGTGCTTTTCATTGTTTGGGAGACTTTTATTGATTGCTTCAATATGTATAAGAATGATTAGTCTATGTAAATTGTTTATCTGATCTTGATTTACCTCTAGTCAGTCATACCTAGGAGTAAATTGGCTTTTTTTTTTTTTTTTTTTACATTTTCCAATTTGGGAGGATACAGATTTTTAAAGTATGCCCTTATCTTCAGTATTTTCTTGATGTCTGTGTTATGTCCCCTTTTTGTTTTTTGCTTTGTTAATTTAGATATTCTCTTCCTATTTTTTAGTTAGTTTGGGTAAGGGTTTGTCTATCTTGTTGATATTCTCAAGGAACCAGCTTTTTGTTTCTGTGTTTGTGATTTCATCCATCAGTTTGATTTTTTTATTTCCATGTACTCCTCTTGAATGATATAATTACATTGTTGTTGTTATTGTTATAGTGCTTTCAAGTGTTCTAGTAAGTTTCTAATATGTGATCCTCCCCCCCCCCTTTTTTTTTAATGCAGCACTTTGTGGTATAAATTTTCTTCTTACTACCAGTTTCATTCGGCCTTCTTAAGTTTGAGTTTGGTGTGTATCCATTCCCATTGAATTCTAGAAATGATTTATTTTTTTCTTTCATTTCTTTCTTGACTCATTTTACATTCAGCAGAAAGCTGTTCAGTTTCCATGTGTTAGATTTTTGTTGTTGAAGTCCAGTTTTAATCCATGATGGTCTGGTAACATCCAAAAAGAGTTATTTTAATTTTCTTGTATCTTTTGAGACTTGCTTTTTATCAGGTGTGTGGTCATTTTTGAGGAAGTTCCATGAGGTACAAAAAAGAATGTATATCCTTTTGTGCTTATATGAAATGTTCTGTTATATATTAGATTCATTTACCTTCTAATATCTGTTAGAATTTCTTTGTTTATAATTTGTCTGGATTACCTATTCATGGTGAAATTGGGGTACTGAAGTCTCCCACAATAAATGTGAGTGTCAATATATGATATATATTGTAGCAGTGATTTATTTACAAACTTATCTACCCTTGCAATTGGGGCATAGATGCTAAGAATTTAAATGCAATCTTGGTTGTTTGTTTGGTTTTTTCTTTTTTGAGTATGTAATGTCTTTCTCCACCTCTTTTGACAAATTTTGATTTGAAATCTTATTTGTTATATATTAGAATGGCTATATCAGTTTGCATCTTGGATCCATTTGCTTGGAATATCTTTTCCAACCATTTACCCTGAGGTAATGTTTGCCATTATTTCTAATGTTGAGATGTTCTTTTTCAAGAAAGCAGAAAAATTGATCCTGCTTTGCATCCATTCTGTTAGTCTGTGTCTTTTCATTGGGGAATTGAAACCACTGATATTGAGAGATATCATTGACCCATGATTGTTGATTCTTGTTACTTTGTTGTTGTTAGTGTTGTTGGTGTTGGTGGCATTGTTGGTAGTGGTGGTGGTGGTATGTGTGTGTATGTGTTTGCTTTTCTTTCTTTGGTTTTGCTGATGTGGTATTTGGCATGACACTTGAGATGGCTCCTTACTCTTAAATTTTGAACCTCCTTCCAATAATTTGAATAGGATAAAGAGCATCAATCCATTCTTCCAAATGCCTATCTAAATCCACTTGTATATTCAACACATTAGTGACATTTTTTTTTTGCTAAATGATTAACAAAAGTTAATGTCATAACAGCTTTAATTACATTAATTGCTAGTACCACTACTTCTGCAATTACTTTGACAGAAGAAGTTAAGTTCTGTTTCTTGTGGTTCAGCTATATTGGAATATTTGAGGCTGGCTATGGCAGGAAACCTGGGTTCTAGTGAACACATGTTGCCCTGGCTGTTATGGATTGTATTCTTAAGCTGGCATCTAGTCATCTGATTGTGGGGTAATTATCTGTTTAGGTGCTTATTTCTGGGTTTATTTTTGCTGGATTAGTGGTTTGTTCCTTGGTTTCTATTTTCTCTGTAGATTTTCAAAGAGCATGATGGCTGTGTGTTGCATCTTTTACTGGCCTGCTTGGTTGATGTGTCCACAGGGAATGCTTGCCTATGTTGGAAGCTTGGGTTCAGAAACCATTGGAGAGAGAGGTCAGGAGAGGATGTTCTGTGGGATTGACAGAAGATGAGGGCAATAAGGAAGGCAGGCTGCAGCTAGTGTTCTCTTGCAATAGGAGAATCAAGCCTGAGGGATTGAGTTTGGGTAAAGAGATGGAGAGAATAAGGTCTGAGAGAAGTTTACCTATTTTTCTGTCCGGTATGCTCTGTGGTGAATAGGAGGTGCCTGCTTGAATGCAGTTGTTAGTTGAGGAGGAGGTTAGGAGGAGATGGTCTGTGGGATCCATAGGCCCCACAGAAATGTGGGCATAGGGAAAGGGAGGGTGCACCTGGTAGACTATTGTAGTGCTAAAGACATGAGACTGAGAGATTGAGTGTGGAGTAACACACACACACACACACACACACACACACACACACACACACAGAGAGAGAGAGAGAGAGAGAGACAGAGACAGAGACAGAGACAGAGACAGAGACAGAGACAGAGACAGAGACAGAGAAGGAGAGGAGAAGGTCTGTAGGCAGTCTACATGGTTTTCAGGCAGACATGATCATTCATTCTATCTTTCCCTGGATTCTTTCTACCTTTCCTCTCTTCCACCCTCTCTCTACTCTCCCCTTCAAATTGAATCTGAATTTTTCCATGTACTGGGCAAGTTCTTTTTCATGATTTCTATCACCAGCCCAACACTTATTCTCTTAGCAATAAATCAGAACTCCATATGGCTGCATGGAGAAAAGTTGCCATATTTTATTTCATTATTTAAATCTATCAGATACTAAAGAATAAAATTGCATAAGTTGATTCTGAATCTACCTATAGCATGTAATATGAAAAGTAGCATATACACTACTATCCATAGGATGCCATGAACTTCACATCCTAGCATGGACGAAATGTTACATTCTATATCATTGGAGGGTAATCATAATGCATAGGTAAGTGTGAATGTGCACCAGTAGTGACTAAGCCTCACTGTGATAGAAAGAACAAGGGAGGTGCAAATAGAAATGAGTATCAATACTTCAGACTTTTTTTTATTCCCTTTCTTGATTCCTTCTATTTTCATGCATTTTATTATTTAATAGCTCAATTTTCAAATGTTAAAGACCAGATCAGAGAGGTGCTAAGTTCCTTGGTGAGTCTTGGCTAAAGACAGAGATATAAAATTAATAAATAACTTAAAGTCAATAAATCTCTCTGAAATGGGAAAATTCTTTTGATTGTCAGTGACAATCACAGTGAATGATTTCTGGTTCTCGTTTGTTTTGCTTTAAATTTCTGCTTCCTTTACTAAAACCACAGCCAAGTCACTGTGGTGAAGCTGTTAAGAACTAATCTGTGAATGATACACATGGTTCTTTCTATTTTAAAATGTACTAGATAAGTGAGGTCCTTATTTTTATGGTGCAGTTTCTCCAATTGTGAATTAAATTTTATGATAATATTTACCTCAGCATGATTTGGTGGATTAACATAGATTATACAGATAGCATGTCTGTCTGTGCAAAAATGAAAAGTACGTGTTGGCCCTCAGAATTTGTAGATGTTTTTCTAGAAGCAGTATAAGGAAAGGGAAGGTCATTTGTCAGTTGCTTTTTTACAGTGTATTATTTTTCTGGAATAGACGATTTCTGATTATTATTTTGGAACATTCCTTGCAGGTTTTTTTCTTCTTGTTGGGTCAGTAAATTGAGTTTTATGGCTAAAGCTGAGTTTGTAGTCAGCTCAGAGTCGGAACAGATTTTATATCTTCTCTTATGGCTGCCGGTTTTTACGTTATGTTTTATTTATTTATTTATTTATTTATTATTTTTTTAGATATTTTATTTCCATTTCAGATGCCATCCCCTTTCCCCACTTCCTCCCCCCAGAAAACCCCTATTCCATATTCCATCCCCTTCCTCCTTTTTGCTTTTGTCTTGTTTTTGTTTGTTTGTTTGTTTGTTTGTTTGTTTTTCCGAGACAAGGTTTCTCTGTATAGCCCTGGCTGTCCTGGAACTCACTCTGTAGACCAGGCTGGCCTCGAACTCAGAAATCTGCCTGCCTCTGCCTCCCAAGTGCTGGGATTAAAGGCGTGCGCCACCACTGCCCGGCCTCCTTTTTGCTTTTATACATTTTTTTTATGTTTATCAAAGGCTTTATAAGTTTGGTAATGCTCAATAACAAGATGCCCATACAATCAGAAATGTAACTGACTACCCAACCTAGATGTACCAACTATCTTTGAATGGTAGAGACACACGAACATCAGCCTAAATGATTCTCTCTCTCTCTCTCTCTCTCTCTCTCTCTCTTTCTCTCACATCTCCTAGCTTCTTCTCTTTTCCTTACTCCTCCCACCTTAGATCCTCCTACATATCACCCTTCCTGTTAAAAGAAAACATTTCTCTCAAAATACAATTAGATCATAACTATAATAATTTGTGTCAGTAAGGTACAAGATAGACCTAATACCCAGTCCATCATTTTTTTGACTAATCAGAACCTCTGTCATCTCTCTTAACTAAAAAGTTAATTCTAAACCTGGCTTTTTTCTTGGCTTTAGAATGAATGTTAGCTGTAAACCATCACTCAAATCTTTTCTTTCAAAGTAAATAGCTAGGATTGGCTGGGAGACTATAAGTCTTCAACCCTGTCAGAAATCCAGAATGACTGAGTTAATTGAAATTATTGAAAGCACAAATCATAGCTTCTAAAACTTAGCCAATTTATAGAGACCGCTGAACATCTGGACAGTCCCTATACTACAAAACATTGGAGCATCCGATCTTCAGCCTTCTGGCCCAGGGAGGGAACCATGACTCCAGTGTCAATATTTTCTTTTTTTTTATTAGATATTTTATTTACACTTCAGATGGCATCCCCTATCCCCATTCCCCCCCACCTCCCCTTAGGAAACCCCTATCCCATGCTCCCTTTTCCTTTTTGCATTTATACATTTTTTTTTAAAAAAATGTTAATCATAGGCTTTATAAGTTTGGAATTGTTCAATCAGAGGTGTAACCCACTGACCGACCTAGATATAACAACTATCTTTGACTGGTGGAGATACATGAATATCTGCCTCCTTGTCTCCCCCCTCTTTCTCTGTTTCATCACCTAGCTTCTTCTCTCCTTCTTCTTCTCCTCTTCTTACTCCTTTTCTTCCTCTCAGTACTCCTCCTACCTTAGCTCCTCCTACACATCACCCTTCCTGTTAAAATGAAACTTTTCTCTCAAAATACAATTAGAGCATAATTATGCCAATTTGTACCAGTGAGGTACAAGATAGTCCTAATACCCAGTCCATCCTTTTGTTGACTAACCAGCTCCTCTGTTGTCTATTCTAACTAAAACATTTAGTTCTGAACCTGGTTTTAGGATGAATGTCAGCTGACGACCATCCACTCAAATCTTTTCTCTTAAGGTCAATAGCTATATGTTTTCAACCCCATCAGAAATCCAGAATGACTGAGTTAACTATAATTGTGGGAAGCACAAATCGTAGTTTCTAAAACTTAGCCAATTTATAGAGACCTCTGACCACCTGGACACTCGCTCTACTTCAAAACGTTGGAGCATCTGTTCTTCTGCCTTCTGGCCCAGGATCATCTGACAGACCTTAGTGCTGCAGAATTATTAAGGGCTGATTACTCTGTCTAGGCAGATATAATCAGTCAACTATTCTGCAAGTGTGTCCTTTTCTGGACAGTAATTTGTCTGTAGAAGGAAAGTGGCAATTCTTGCCTAGTGGCTGTCTCACCACATTTTCAATGGTATCTTCTGTACCTGAGATTCTCTCTTCTATCTTTTGTATTGTGTTGGTGATGCTTGCGTGTATGACTCCTGATTTCTTTCCTAGGTTTTCTATCTCCAGGGTAGTCTTTTTTGTGATTTCTTTACTGTTTCTACTTCAATTTTTATGTTTTGGATGGTTTTGTTCAATTCCTTCACCTGTTTGGTTGTGTTCTCTTGCAATTCTGTAAGGAATTTTTGTCTTTCCTCTTTAAGGGCTTCTACCTGTTTACCTGTGTTCTCCTTAAATTCTTTGAGAGTGTTATTTATGTCCTTCTTAATTTCCTCTAACATCATCATTAGAAGTAATTTTAAATCCGAATCTTGCTTTCCTAGTGATATGGGGAATTCAAGACTGTCTTGTGTGGGAGAACTAGGTTCTAATAATGCCAGGTACCCTGGGTTGCTGATGCTTATATTCTTGCGTTTGCCTTTTGCCATCTGGATCTCCTTAGTGCTACCTGACCTGTCTCTGACCATAGCCTGTCTTTCCTATTATCCTGGTTATGTCTGAATTATGTGGAGTGAGTTTTAGTACTGGGTTTAGATCTGGGGCCCAAGATCTGCTCAGTGCTCAGTCACAGAAAAGAAGAAACCAGTGCTCTGGGCCAGAAGTGACTTCCTGAGTCCTAGTGGGTCCCAGTTACTCTCTGTATGGGGCGGGTGTTGCTGTCTCCTTACCTAAGATACTGCCCAGGTTAGAGCTCCTGGGAGGCCTGCTTCCTCTGGGTTCTGTGAGATTGGGGGCAGAGCTGCTCATTCAGGATTAGCTCAGGGCTTGGGCCCAGACTGGAAGAGTTATGTTTCTTCTGTTGTGAATATTTTTCTATTTACATAAAAACTATGTCAACCCTTGCAGTTATCCAGGTTCTAGGCTACAGTTAACATTGTCTCAATTTCCTAATGTGAGGATATTTTAAAATGGATACAAAATACTATATTCCCAGCATAGAACTTACATGCAAATCTCTCTTTTCATAGCCTATTTCCTAGTTCACGTTCTACTGTTGTTACTTCCCCTAAAACTTCCTTTAGCTATAGAAAAATTACTATTAAAGGTCACATTGGTAACATACTGATAGATTTGAAGCATGATTTTTCTTGGGTTAACATTGCTTTAATTTGATGTCAGTGAATATTGATTTGTGCTGACAATTTATTTCAGTATCTATTCTGTGCAAGACATTGCTCACTCATTCCAAATGGAGGGAATAGTCTTTCTTTCTTTCTTTCTTTCTTTCTTTCTTTCTTTCTTTCTTTCTTTCTTTCTTTCTTCCTTCCTTCCTTCCTTCCTTCCTTCCTTCCTTCTCTTTCTTTCTTTCTTTCTTTCTTTCTTTCTTTCTTTCTTTCTTTCTTTCTTTCTTTCTTTCTTTCTTTCTTGCCTTCTCTTAAAACATAATTCTTTACATTTATTTAGTGTGTGTTTATGCATGCTATTGTAGTCATGCACATGCAGGGTCAGAGGACAATGTTCCCAGAGTCAGCTCTCTCATTCCACCAAGTGAATTCAGGATCTAACCGATGTATTTTGCTTTGTGCTAAGTGAATTTGCTCGGTGAACCATCTATTGTGTATCTATCCACACAAAACTCCCTTGATACTGTTCAGGGGCTGCAGTTTCCCAGCGGTATCACACTTCTATAATTACCAATGCTAGCAAGCTTCTAGGAAGCTTCAAGCCTAAACTGGCTTAGCATAGCTTTAAGAGAAATCTGCTGTTCATATCTATAGTGAACTTAAGGAAGAACTGAACATCTTCAGAAAACATACGAAAATCTTTTTTCCTATGTATCTATGCCACAGAAAAAGAGACAATTGCCCAAGTAAACTTAATGAAAAATTTTGGAAGAGCAAAAGTCCAAATTAGGAACACACACGCACATGCACATGGACACACACACACACACACACACACACACACACACAATCAGTCAATCAAAAGTCAACTTGAAGTTTCACCAAGATCCCCAGTTATTTCCATAGTTATTTTATATCTTCTAGCTTACCTCGGGAAGTATACTAAATCTATACATTTTAAGTACTTTGTGAAGAAGTAGCACAGTAAAGCTCCTATAACTAATGACGTAGAGACAAGGAGAAATGAATTTATTGGAAGTGATATTATAGGTTTAAATTTTGACTTTGACCAGGAAGAGAGACTGGAGGAAGGATTTGGTTTGTCAGGAAGGAAATGAATTCAGGTTACATCATGACTATTTTGGGTGACTCATAGGATACGAACAGTGATTATAAATTCAAGAACAGAAGTGAGGCCATATTTGAACTAGATATTTTGGCGTCATTAAGTTCTTGAAAGGATTGGATAGATAACACCTCTCAGTTAGGATCGAATTCAAAGGAGTAGTCCAGAAAATAATGACAAACAATTGTGAAATAGCAGGAGGCACAGTATCTAAATACAGATCATTTTCAGAAAATCTCTGGAAGTAAAGATAAATTAATACAATAGTAGTTAGAAGATTACTGGGGAGCTGGTTAGTAAAGAGATTGTTCACAGTATGAGGACATATGCCTGATCCCCTAAAACAATATGGAAAAATCCAGGTATGGTGCATACGTCTATATTACCAGTCTAGTAAATCATAGACTTGCTGGCTAACTACCCTACCCAAATCCTGGAGCTCCAGTTACAATGAGATATCATGTATAATAAGGCAGAATAACTGCTATTGACTTCTTCCTCCACACTAATGCACACACAGGTGCGTGTACACATGAACATCCACACAAACACATATGTACATGAAATAATAGAAAATATGAATAAATTTAATGTAGTGATTTGAGGCAATATATTTTTATATAACTGTACATTTTCCATTTTTGTAGTGTAGTTTTGAAGGTCATGTACAAACTTAATGAGCGCTATGCTTAGTGAGGAATCTCTTTATTGCAGTATGAAAATATTATAGTTATTCCTGTCAATAGAGTTTAACAAGGTGCTGTAATCAAAATTGTTATTCCTGTTTATAATTGAATATGAAATGTTCAGAAAATGTGGACATAGGAATTTAAAAATGATGGAGACTATTTTGTCAACTCAAATCTCCCAAGTCAATATAAATATTCAAATAACAAGAATTTGTCATTCTATCTCATCTTTCTAGATAAGAATAATTCAATATTTTATTTGTCAAATTAATTGTGATTATTTCGAAAGATTACCTAAGAGATAGTATTCAACAAACTAAATGACATTTGTAAGTGATGTGAGTGGGATTTTATAGATGCTATTTGTCCTAGCTTTTTTGTATTACAAGACTCAGTCTCTTCTTCCCTAAATCTAATAACAACCAGTTCTAGTTGAAAATTGATGAAATTATTTTCAACTATATTATAAAAACAAACATATTAAAACAATTGTGAATATTATAATAAATAGGAAAATAATCTAATGTTTGCCTTGTCATGTCTTAAGATGTAATTGAAAACACATGCAATTAAACATTGGTGTAAATTGGCAAATAGTTTAATGTGATTAAAAAAATTTTTAAAAGATAAGCATAAGTAGAACAATATTACTTTATAATATTTTATAATTTATATAATTTATATAATTTATAATATTACCTGGCAAGTATAGATTATTTAATAAATAATGGTGATATTGTTTAAAATTTGATAAAATAATTTAAGAAAATTTCTATCAGTACAAATTAAAATAAAACCAGAAATATTAAACTTTTCATTGTTAATATATTAAAATAAAATTGAGTATAGTTTATATTTGTAAAGTTCAAAGACAAATGTTATCAAACTACCTAAAAATTTGACTTCATATATGTTTTCTGTTTTGCATTTTGGTATTTACAAATTAAGTGAGGTGAAAAGGGTATCAAAGGTATAATATTTGCTCCATGCTATTGGCTAGTGGCCAGAGGATACTACTTTGAGAAAGTACATCATAGAGAGAAGGGAAAGAAATAAAAGTAGAGTGGTTTGGAACCTATTAAGACAGGCAGAACTGAAGATGCAATGGAAGTAAAGAACAGCCTGATGTGAGAGACCTGCACTGCCATTTGAGGCCATGGTAGTTCCTGACCAGAACTGCCCTTGAAGGTCATGTCATATACCCATGGGGTCCTATGCCAGCTGGGTCAGTGGTGCAGGCCCAGGTGCTGCCCCAGATGCAGGAGAGCTGGCAGGCTGATCAACTCAACTACCACCCAGGCCCAGTCCACCCAGTGGGTCTAGAGTCAGCCTACCCCAACATTTACCCCATCTATGAACTGCTGAAGCAAGGGATGGTCCTCTAGAACCAAAGCTGTAAGATCTCCATGACACAGAGTAACAACAGGGTCTTCAAGAGGAGTCCTAGTTGAGATCCAGTATTGATAGTGTGAAAGAAGCCAGAGGCCTTAAACCAGACAAGTAACTCACTACAAAAGCTGTCTACGCAAAAGGGTATACTGTGTGACACACTGTGACACACTACAGTTTACAATGCCAGTAATACAATGAACAGGTGATGGAGAGGCAGGAAAGATGATGAGCAAAATGCTACATGCACAAAGGAACTGGAGATGTGACAGCTATGACAGCTGTGATCGTTATGAGAGAAGGGTGCAGTTGACAGAGGAGCAGATCATTGCACAAAGGGGCTGGCAAAATTTGTTTTTATTTAATTTTATTTTTATCTTTTTTTTAGGGAAATGTTACAAGGGTAGAGGACAGATATGGCAGGACTGGGAAATTAGTGTGATTGGGGTATATGATGAAATTCGCAAAGAGTCAATAAAAATTATGTTACAAAAGAATAACAATTTATGTCAAGGCTTGAAGAAAATTACATTTTGCTTTTCAAAATGTAATAATACCACAATCAACACACTTGAGGGAAAGAAGGAAATGCTCAATGTCAATATAAGTGATGAGCAAACAAAATTTATTAGCAGTTAATCTGAAACCCAGTGGCAATCACCTTGAAAAAGAATTTACATTAATTCTTCCTTGGAAAGGTAGTTTGAAAAGATTTCACTATAAGACAACCTGAAACTATGCATAAAATTTGAATATTAGTAACTATTATTCAGTTTGTGAAATCCACCTTTGGAACCAGACCACTAAATTACATATTTATACATATTTATGTGGACTATAAATGTATAAAGAGAAATATTTATTATAATCTGTTCATGGTATAGTTAAAGTACGTTATTATCCAAATATATTCAGCTACATATTAGAATATGGTCATCAAATACTTAATCAACAGGTTTACTTCTGTGCTCATATTTGAAAGTAACATGTCTGAGGTAAGAGAGAGGAGAGGACAATAGAGGGCATGGAATAGAGAGGGGATACAGGAAGAGAGGGAAGAGAGGAGAGGAGAAGAGAGGAGAGGGAAAATGATATAATTTTATATGTAAATATTACTGATTTTATTAAAACACAATGTATCTACAAATTATATTGATTTTTCTTTGTTTTTTATATACAAGAAACAGAAATTAATATAATGTTGGAAGAAGATAAGGTTATTTATAGCAGTTTCTTAAAAAAAAAAGAATATATTCTGTGCTCTGCTTATGGGAAGGATCAAATTGTGCAAATTATTTGCGATCACAGCATTCTGCTGAATTCCCAACAACCACAACCAATTTGAGCTTCCTGGTGGAAACTTTTAATGAGTGTTCAGATTATGCCACAATAACACAGTCATTTCATTGCCCTGAGATGGCAACTTCTAATTCTGGAGTTGTCTGTGGCAAATGCTGAAATTCATGAGCAGAATATTCTCAAGCTGTCCTTCTGGGTTGCTCTGAGCATCTTTGATTTCTGTGCATAGAAAAGGGCTATAAATAATATCAGCTGTAATACAAAAGACAAAGAGCAAGATTAAAATCTGATGTACGCATGTACACAACAAACATGAAATGAGACGACAACCATTAAGTTGAGTTGTTCTATGAAGAATTCAGATTTTTCTCATAGGTATGTACCTGAGAATCTATGAACATGATACTACAGCACTCCATTACAAAGAATAAAAAGGGATAGCTATGTACCAAAGTGTGACACTTATGATTTCTTCTGTATGATCATTTAATTTTTCTCTGCCTCTTCCTCTTTCCCTCTGTCCCTCATTTCTTCCTCCCTCTAATCCCCTCCCCCTCATGTGTGTGTGCACGTGAGCATGCACGCACGTATGCTCACATGCATGTGGGCATGCACAAGCACCTATGGAAGCCAGAGGAAAGTTCCAGATCCCTTGAAGCTGGAATTATAACCAGTTGTGAGCTGTCCAACTTGGGCACTGGAAACTGAATTTAGTCCTCTTGAGCACAGTCATCATTGCAGCTCAAATCCTTTATTTGAAACAGTGTACTTCAGCCACAAATGGAATCAAGCAAAGCACACTGAATTGGCTGGCTGCTCTGAGGAGCACACATTTTTCTTTAGCTAACACATCTTAAGCTGTGTGAAAAGAGATCATTTGAAATGAATGTCTTTTTTGAGTAAAAACACTGGTCACTATGAAGTGAGCCCATGGTAGTAACTTCTTTTAAAAGTTTTCTGTGAGATTATTTGTTTTCTGTAATCATACTGTCATGCTACAACATGTAAATTTTGAGGGACACAAAAATTAATAGTTTTCTGAACAAGTAAAATTATTTAAGTGTTTTTTAATATATTAGTATATGAAGTGTTAAAATGAAAAATTATGTTCTATTAGTGGACATGATCCTTCTGACATTTTTTTAAGGTAGCAGATTGACACAATCAAAGCATTCTGTGGGATTTCTAGTAATATAAATATGTAAGGTTTAAATAAAGCTTCTAGGGCTATGGGATATGAGTCTTGTTCTCAGAGAAGAGTTCCAAGTAAGAAATTCAAGTCTAAAATTATCAACAGTATTTGAAGACACAAATTGATGACATCATATAGACAGAACATATAACAGAAACAAAAAAAAATCTTATCACTGAGCTAAAGGACTTTTAACTTTTCCAAGATTGAAGAAA
Organism: Arvicanthis niloticus; assembly: GCF_011762505.2. Classification (NCBI taxonomy): domain Eukaryota; kingdom Metazoa; phylum Chordata; class Mammalia; order Rodentia; family Muridae; genus Arvicanthis; species Arvicanthis niloticus. Next base: position 7,863,155 of record NC_047668.1, on the reverse strand, counting down.
ATAGAGACTGTAACTTAAAACAACAACAACAAAAATAAAATCCAAGAAAGAAAACAAAAACAACCAACCAAAACCCAGTGAAACATGAATTAAAGCCCAACTTAAAGTGTAAGATATGGGAAATAGATTAATTTTCAACATGAATATTTAATCACTTTGTCAAATGGCAATGCATAGTTAAATATGATATGAACAGATATAACTGGCTTCATCAAAATATTTGTCTTTGAAGTTTCCATTGCAACAACTTGACTGGAGTGTTGGTCATTGCAACACAACTTTGTAAAGTAATAAAGAATGCTGGGTGAGCAGTAAAAAGCATATTTGAAAATTTGTGTAAACAGTAGCATTATCTATATTTGGAGTCAAATGTATTTTGCAAGGAACTAAAGATCACGGGTATAAGTCTATGCATGATGCTTAAATTGGCTGATATTTGGGGGTTTGAAATGAATGAAGTAAATTATCTGGAAAAAATGGGAAGTTTAGAGTACATGAGAAAATGAGGAAGACATGACAAATTCTTTGAGTAGGCCAGGGAGTTTAAGATTCAGGCCAGAGTGAGAATCACTGCCAGAGAGAAATCATCCCTCAGTTGCAAACTCCTAAACTATGCCGAGGCTGTCGCCATCTGTACTGGCAGAATCATAACAGCTTTTCTTTGCTAAACGTTATGACTTACTCTTTATTATCTGGAACCCTTTCTTTCTAAGCATTAGTTATGGTTATGTCTCTATTAGGCTTCAAATCATTATTCAAATATTTCTAGTATTTATGTCTTTCGTTAGCCTATATGAAGCAATTACCTGCCTACAGTGTTTTCCCCCACTTACCTTCCATTTCTCTAGAACTCACCAGCAGCTGCATATATACTCAAATATGCCACTTGTAATGAAGTTAAGTCTATCTTTCCTGTGCCATTTAAAACTGAGCAGACAGGTTGTCTCGTTATCTGTAGCTAAAAAAGGCCTTGTTCTACACCAATACCAGACACTTAACAAAAATATCCTAATTAATAGACTCATTTAATATCCCCAAGAGGTAGACAGATGCTGTAGGATTTCTACATGTGAAGATACAGAATCAATAGCATTCAAAAACAAAATAACTAATGGATCAGAGAGGTACGGAGTGTAAAAACTGAAAGAAAACTTGTGGCACGTAGTTTTAGGGTACACACACCCACCAACTGATGCCGCCACACAAGCATGTATTTTCTTGAAGTTTTCTAAAAGGAACTGAGCTACAAGACTGCAATAATGACTGTGTCCACTGGCATTCCCCTGTTATTTTCAAATAGCCTATTTAAAAGATGCTGTTTTGCCTACTTATGAATTTCATTAAGTGGCACCACAGGGGTGAAGTTGTATACTCACACATACACACATGAGGAGAGAGGAAGAGAGGGAGGGAGGGAGGGAGAGAGAGAGAGAGGTGCCTGGAGCCACCCTTGAAGATCAGATGGGTTGTGAGGCTGGGTATAGGGCAGGCTTATTAGGAAATAAAATCATTTCAGTGAATGAAATCAGCTCAGAGAAAATTTATACTCCATCTCTGGTAGACAACCTCTAGAAAATATGGAGAAAAGTAAGGACACCACATGTTTTATGATTTAAAATATATTCTGAGTTGCCATTTGTTGATTCTTTATCTCAGATCATAAGCCATTGGAATTCTGTTCAGAAAAATTTCCCCTGTGCCCATGGGTTCTAGGATTTTCCTCTCATTCTCCTCTATTAGTTTCAGTGTATCTGGATTTATTGGAGGTCCTTGATCCACTTGGACTTGAGCTTTGTACAAGGAGATAAGAATGGGTCAAATTGCATTCTTCTACATGTTGACCTCCAGTTGAACCAGCACCATTTGTTGAAAATGTTGTCATATTTCCATTAGATGGTTTTGGTTCCTTTTTCAAAAATCAAGTGACCATAGGTGTGTGGGTTCATTTCCGGTTCTTCAATTCCATTCTATTGATCTACCTACCTGTCACTGTATCAACACCATGCAATTTTTATCACTATTGCTCTGTAATAAAGCTTGAGGTCAGGAATGGTGATTCCCCTAGAAGATCTTTTATTGTTGAGAAAAGTTTTTGCTATCCTGGGGTTTTGTTATTCTAAATGAATTTGAGAATTGTTTTTTCTACCTATATGAAGAATTGAGTTGGAACTTTGATGGGGATTTCATTGAATCTGTAGATTGCTTGAGACAAGATAACCATTTTTACTATATTAATTTTTGCCAGTCCATGAGTATGGGAGATCTTTCCATCTTCTAAGATCATCTTTCATCTCTTTCTTCAGAGACTTGAAGTTCTTGTCAAAAAGATTTTACACTTGCTTGGTTAGATTCACACCAAGGTATTTTCTATTATTTGTGACTATTGTGAAGGGTGTGATTTCCCTAATTTCTTTCTCAGCCTGTTTATCCTTTGAATATACGAAGGCTAAGTTTCTATAAGGCAAAGAATATTCTCGTTAGGACAAAATGGCAACCAACAGATTGGGAAAAGATCTTTAACAATACTACATCTGATACAGAGTTAATATCCAATTTATACAAAAAACTTAAGAAGTTAGACTCCAGAGAATCAAATAACACTATTACAAATGGGGTACAGAGCTAAACAAAGAGTTCTCAATTGAGGTATATCGAATGGCTAAGAAGCACCTAAAGAAATGTGTAATATCCTTAGTCATCAGAGAATGACAAATCAAAACAACCCTTAGATTCCACCTCATACCACTTAGAATTGCTAAGATAAAAACTCAGGAACAACATATGCTTGTGAGGATGTGGAGAAAGAGAAACATTCCTCCATTGTTGGTAGGTTTGCAAGCTGGTACAATAACTCTAGAAATCAGTCTGGAGGTTCCTCAGAAAATTGGACATAGCATTATCTGAGGACCCAGATATACCACTCCTGGGCATTTACTCAGAAAATGCTCCAACATATAACAAGGACACATGCTCCACTATGTTCATAGCTGCCTTATTTATAATAGCCTGATGCTGGAAAGAACCCAGATGTCCGTCAACATAGGAAAGGATCTAGAAAATGTGGTGGTACATTTACAAAATGGAATATTACCCAGCTATCAAAAACAATGAATTCACTAATTTTTTAGGCAAATGGAACTAAAAAATATCATCCTGAGTGAGGTAACCAACCACAGAAGGAGACACATGGTATGAACTCACTGATAAGTGGATATTAGCCCAAATTGGAATACCCAAGATACAATTCACCTACCACATGAAGCTCAAGAAGGAGGAAGACCAAAGTGTGGGTGCTTTGGTCCTTCTTAGAAGGAGGAACAAAATCCTCATGGGAGGAAATACAGAGAAAAAGTATAGAATAGAGACTGAAGGAAAGGCCATTCAGAGACTTCCTCACCTGGAGATCCCTCCCATTTATAGACACCAAACCCAGAGACTATTGCAGATGCCGAGAAGTACTTGCTGACAGGAACCTGATATATCTATCTCCTGAGAGGCTCTTCCAGAGGCTGAAAGATGTGGAGGTGGATGCTTGCAGCCAACCATTGGATTGGATTGAGTACAGGGTCCCCAACAGAGTAGTTAGAAAGAGGAATATATATATATATATATATATATATATATATATATATATATATATATTCTGGTTTATGAGTTATGGCAGAAGGTTGATGGGAGAAAAAGCACTTGGAAGGATCCTGTAGGGATCCTGATAAAAGAAGAAGTGGCCTAGATGGGGAAGCAGAAATCAGATCAGTGAGAGTCTCAATGCATTTCAAGCTAAGGACAACACAGTCTGCTGAGTTAAATGTGAATTATAGGAGAATAAAGATAGCCAAGTAGCCAAGGTCGGATTTAGTGTCCTTTATGATAAGAAACTAAAGATTCCCCAGTTAATTCACACAAACTACAGAAACATTCCAAACAAAAGTAGAAGCTTAATAAATATTTTCTTTATGATCTTAATAGCCACCAGGTATGTTCTGCTATGAGCTCTATAACTTTGTATTTATTTTCATTTTTGTACTTCTGGAATCTAAGTTGCCTCTTACTGTTATGCTTTCTTTCTCCATTAAAAGCTCTCTAGTTATACCATGTTAACAAGGCAATAATCCCTATGCCACCATCTTGGCCTAAAATCAGCATATTGTTCACTTAGTGTGTAGCTGTGGGCAGTTCACTAATCCCTCAGTTTTATCTGCTACGAAATGAGGATAATGATATTTACCTTCTGAAGCTATTATGAAAATTAAAGAATATCCAGATTCAAAGATGAAAGTCACTACAAAGTATGAGTTATAATTTTTGTTGTTGCCTGTACTTTAAGAAGGCTCTTTATGCTAATCCAAGCCACTTAAAGCCATGGAAGAGATGAATTTTAGCACTTAGTCATCCATGCTGAGTTTTATTCTTGTTTGGTAATATTTGAATGATTTATTGCTGAGATTTTTTTTACATATTTCACATTTAGAGATTTATTGAGATCCACGCAGTCTTCTCAATCATTTTTAGAAGATGCAATGAAGATTTTTTAGCATGATGAATACTGTGTTCAGAAATGGATGAGTTTCGACAGTTTAGAACATATGTTGCAGACTCCAGCTGAGCAGTGTGCTACACACTGGTGCATAAGTATTCCCAGTAGTCTAACTTGAATCTAGAAAAAATAAGAAGGAGGAGTTAAAAAATGTTGGTCAATGGGTTCAAGAAAATACATTTATTTTTTATATTGATATTAGCATAAGTGTATATAATAAAAGTATGGTGTGTATTTCAGAAAGTAATGGATTTTGATTGTTTTCATCATAGATAAATTGATGGAGGTATTTTATCTGCTTTGAATATTATATAATGCACACATATATTGGAATAGCTAATATCTATAAAATATTTAAAGATTAAATTTGATACTTAATATCGTACTGGAATATCAAACAATTAGTTTCAGGACACTGAGAAACCTCAAATGTAACACTTGCCCTTTTGTTTCTTCCTTTTAAATACTTTCTGGTACTAAAGTTGAAAAAAAACCCAATAACCCAAAAGTCTATGTCATTTCAAAATCTTGTATTTATCGGTTTGTGTTTTTCCCACAAAAAGTGTTCTGAAGAGATTTCCATCTATCAGTTTATCAGCTGTCAAGTAATGCTGCTATTACCTTTCCTAATTTAAAGAAATAGGGGATTAAACTTAGAGTGACTAAATTACCTAATTGTGTGTTTACTAACTGAGAGGGCCAGGAATAGTTTTTTTCAATGTCTCTTCCATATTTCCCACCCACATTGTTTACATTATGAAAATTTGGTCACTTGAACTCTAGAACTGTCTTTAATCTCAAAACATCTAAAGCAATAGAAAGAAAGGTGGTATTTTAGCACAGACAATTCTTAATAAATGTTTTCTGTAGAAGAAATGAGGTTGTGTCTTTAACTGTAGGATGAAGACAGATACAGAATGCTGTCATACAATAGCATTTTTAGTGATGGTTTTTGGGTTGTCTGTATCATCTGTTCAGCTAGATGTATATTTAAACATCATCTTAAATGGAGTTAAAGCAAGTGGAATATTTCCATGATGCTTACTGAAATTAGTGTTCTTCCCTCATCTACCACAGGTGAACATTTGAAAGACAGTCTTCAAATTAGGCTGCATAAGTTATTTACTGTACTTTGTAGGAAGATCCAAATGATAAATTCCATTTTACTAAAAATGAAACTTACTTTTGAAACCCTTTGGTGTTGTGCATGAAGCCATTTAAAATACATGTGTGCTTCTAACTTGCTTGGAGATATCATGATCTTATGCTGAAACCAAATTGACATTATGCAGGCAGGCATTTCTAAAAGCCTTGTTAAAAAACTCTTGAAACATTCATGAACTATTTTAACAAATACTCCCCCCAGTTCTCTTTTTCATCAAAAGCATCCTGTGGAATTTCTGATGAATCTTAAATACATTTGAATTCAGGAATATATATCTCTCCCAAGCAGAATAAATATAAGAGATTTGATACTGTCAAATCAGCATTGAATGAAGACACTGATCACCATATATATTGTCTTAAGATAATTATCCTTGCATTCATGTGTGAGTAAATGTTTATAGCTTTGTAAATTAATAAAATAAATTGTTATAATTAAGAAAAAGTCAAAACCATTTTTTCTTAGATCTTAGTGAAAATGTGTTTCTTTCTTCTGCAATTTTTGAGATCATTACGACATTCCTCCCTTTCCTTCTTCCAAAGCTTCCTATACACCCTCCTTGATGTCCGTTAAATCTATGCCCCCTTTTTTCATTAGTTATTATGTACATGTATGTATATGTATGTGTACGTGTGCCTGTATGTTTTTATGTATTTGCATATGTAGGTGTATATACATATATATTCCTAAATATAACCTGCTCAGTCTGTGTAATGTTACCTCTACGCTTTCAAAGCTTACCATTAGGTATTGGATAACCACTTGCTCTGCTTTTTCCTAGGCAGATTATTTCTTGTGCTTTCAGTTTTCTCTAAATGCATGAGGTTTATTGTGTGGGGTGAAGACCTTATGGGCTTCTCCCTGTCTACTTTGTCATGACTATTGGTATCAGCTTGACTCAGCTCAAACTCATGGAGTCGTTTTAGTGAGACTTTATGGGTATAGGCTTGGAAAAATTGTGTCATAAGGATCAGCAGTCATTTTGCTCCTCCTCTAGACAACTACTCTTTGTGATTTTATCTGAACAACATACTGTAAAAAGCATCAGTCAATAAAGCTGGACCTTGAAAAACTATCTGACTAATTATCCAGGTGTTGGCAATTTTATTTATAGAATTAGAAGTGGCAATTTCACTTGATACATTCCTGGTGACTATATGGATGGCACTTACTCTATCTTCCTTTAATTACAGATTAATTAATACACACAAATTTGTCTTCTCGGGGAAAGTACTGAATTATAATTCATGGATGCTTCTGGTCTTCACTGTTCAATTTCTTGGAAGTAACTTTGAAGTTATAGTTTTCAAATTATTACTACTTTTACTTTTCTTATATGTGAACAAAAAAAAATATCCTAAAGCTGTGCGTCTGTGACGTAAAATTATTCTAGTCAATTATTATATCTAATTTGCAAAGTTTCAACCAGTTTTGCATGCATACTTGTTTATAAATACCTTGTTTATATTTTCCTTTGAAAAATAAAAACAGTATTTTAATATAAACGGAGACCTGATGTTTCAATGGCCATCACAAGTTTTGGGGGACATGCAGATAAATTTAAGTTATCACTGCAAATAAACTTGGCTTCAAACTCTAGGTAGCTCAGGTTGCCCCTTTATTTATGATCCTCCTCTGTGAGACTCCTAAAAGCTGATATTATAGATTTCTTCCATTTTGCCTGTTGTTGTTACATTTTAATATATGTAATTTGTTTATTAACTAAGTAAGCAATCCTTAATCACACATTTAAGAGCCAAAGATAAGTTATTAAATTTATTACAGTCGTTATTTCACTTACTTAAAAACAAAAAATGCACTCCTTCCTCTCTGGATGTTAAAATCTTCTCTCTGTCTGTCTGTCTGTCTGTCCTTTTCTTAGTTCCTTAAGATTTCTTGTCACTGAAAAATCAGTCAATCATTTGGAAGACAGTAGTTATTATAAGATGTATTACAGTGCACTCTGGTCAGTAGATGTAACTTTCCCATTCCTAAAATGAGAAAAAATATGTGGTCTCCCAGACTACCAGCCCTGCAGTGCATACTAAGATATCTCGCTAGGAGAAAAACTGAAGGTGTTTATTGTGTTGTTAGAGATATTGGAATTATTTAGTATTCATATCCATTTCAGTGTAACAATATGTTCGGTGTTATCAGTTTTTCTGAAATGGTAAATAAATGGTATCGTGTAGAGCTTATGAGGAGGTGAGGAGGTTAATTATTTTGACCAAGTATTCAAATTCTGCACTAGTAAATAAATGTTTTCACTCATAACTCAAGTGATTATTATGGATGTTACCCCAAAGATCAAATTCATATTCTCTCTCTCTCTCTCTCTCTCTCTCTCTCTCTCTCTCTCTCTCTCTCTCTCTCTGTCTCTCACAAACTCTATGAGTGTGTGTGTGTCTGTGTGTGTGTATGTGTGTGTGTGTGTGTGTATACATGGCTTCAGTGAAGTTATACTACTTGGGGTGATAATGTCTTCTCCTAAGAATCTGGACTCCCTAACAATACCCCAAGTACCAGGCATGTAAAACCTCCATTTGAGTTCTTTTGTCCAGTAATTCTAGAAATCCAAAACTAACATAAACTATTGCTTTTGCTCCCAAAGTCTGAAGTTATGTCTCTATTGCTGAACGTCTCACACTTTAGGCATAAAATTTGGAGCCATGAAGCTGAATCTCACTCAGAAGCCTCTTCCCTGACTACTAGCTTTTATAGTATTGAAAGGCACAACTGACAACCAAAAAAAAAAAAAAAAAAAAAAAAAAAAAAACCCACAAAACACAAAAAACAAAACCTTCAAACAAACAAACAAACAAACAATTTCCACCCACATGAAGCTTGATGGACCACTGCATTTATTTATAGGGGTATGGTCCAGAATTTCTATAGGGACAGTCAATAGGACACTTAAGAAGACATACTAGCCAGATCTAATACACTATAAAGAGACTTTGTCACCTCTGTCAAATGTTTTGAAAAGGATTGTTAATGACAGTATGGATGGAGGATACAGCCTCATATAGTGTTTCATAACCCCTGGACTTTGCCTGTGAGATATTTGCCTTCCTCTGAAGGACTAGTGCTGCTGCAGCAGAGCTATTGAATGTCTCTCCACCCCTGGCAGGCTCAGCAGGCCTGACTTGGCTCATCTTAGGCCACAGTGCTGCACTGTAGCCGGCTTGGGTTCTGGCTGGTTCTGCCCTAGTACTGTGCTGCCTCTTCTTCTTCTTCTTCTTCTTCTTCTTCTTCTTCTTCTTCTTCTTCTTCTTCTTCTTCTTCTTCTTCTTCTTCTTCTTCTTCTTCTTCTTCTTCTTCCTCTTCCTCTTTTCTTTTAAAAAGAACTTTTTTCCATGTTCATACAGCTTTTAGTAATCTGCAATGGATATAGGTTGTTTGAGGCTGTGATCAGGGTTCTTCATTCTTTGCTTCACATTAACACACGCATTCCACATATCATATGTACACACCCATGAGTGACTGTTGTCTGAATGTGTAGAATTGTGTCATTTTTGTAGTTATGTTGCAAGTTAGATATGTGTTTCTTCTCTTGACCACATATTTTTAAATAAATACTCAAGTTCGTTGGTTTTAAAAAAATCAGATTTTCTGTTTTTTCTTTCTTCCCTTTTGTTTACAATGTACTTTTAGTAATTTCTGCAACAGATGTGTATTTTTACATATGTGAATACAGTTGTTCATACTTTCCTGTACATTCACATAGGTATTCCACATAACATAATACAGTGTTGTTAATAAGGACTGAAGGAACTTTTTTAAAAAACTAATTTTTTATTAATCATTTTATTTGTTTATATTTCAAATGATAGCCCCTCTTCCTGGTTACTCCTCCAAGAACTCATCCATCACATCTCCCCCTCCCCTTTGCCTCTGTGAGGGTGCTCCTCCCCATTTACTCACTTCTGCCTCACCCCTCTAGCATCCCTCTATGCTGGGGCACCAAGCCTCCACAGAACCAAGGTCCTCCCTCTCTCCCATTAATGTCAGATAAGGACACCTTGTGCTACATTTGTATCTAGAGTCCTGGTTCCTCCATGCGTACTCTTTGGTTGGTGGTTTAGTCCCTGGGAGTTCTGGGTGGTCTGGTTAGTTGATATTGTTCTTCCCTTTGTCCGCACTTGGTTGTGGGACAGATCCAGGCTGTGTAAGTAACATCCATCTCTAGTATATTTTTGCACCATGTACTCTGGGAGTTGGAGATAATTATCCATCCTTAGATCAGCTTTAATCTTTTTCACTTCTATTATTTCATAATTTATGTCCTCTCTGAATAGCTCCTTGGGATTTAAAGCGATCTAGAAGCTCAACAGTACAGTACTTAGCTTTCTGATCTCTTTTCCCCTGGGAGTTGAACTCAAGATTGACAAATCCTTTTGTATTCTTTACCCTTCTCTCATCTCCACTTAATTGCTTTTGCACTTTGCAAACCAAATATACATGCCAGTCAATCATTTGAGTTTGTCCAAGCTTCTTCTGTCTCATAAAGATGACATCTTGCAGTGGAACTTTGAAAAGCCACTAAAACCCTGGACATGAGGCAGAGTTCTTCTTCTCCTCCTTCTCCTCTTCCTCCTCCTCTTCCTCCTCCTTCTTCTCTTCCTCCTCCATACTCAGGGACCAGTATAGGAGAGAGAAGAAGTAGCATTTGGACAATTTATCAAACTATATAATTGGATAGAATTTAGAAATATCTAATCTAACTCCCCTCCTGCACTAAGAACCCACCTGGGCTTTTCTTCTTGTACCTACTCATTTCTCTAATTGACAGTATTAATTGCTTAGCACCAAGAAGCATTTTATATGAATAAGAAGTGATAAACAACATAAGTAAAGGGAAAATATCACTCACAGCCAAGAGTTTTGGACTCTGAAATTCAAGGGCAGTGAAAATATGAAAGGATGTTTCCAAACTCTTGGCCACATTTGTTCTGAAAGATTTACCATGTACTTAATTTCCTTAATCAAAAAACCAGTCATAGGGTGAGAGCAGAAGCTGTATAAATGTTGGAGAACAGTATAGTTTCTCAGTAGGCCAATTCAGATTTACAATCTAGAGCCAAGAGTTATTACGCTTAAATTACAAAATGAAGTTCCTACTTTTATGATGCATTTTTCTCTTCATAAAAAAATGTAAATTTAATTACTTTACCACGGTAAAGTTCATTTTTTCACACCTGAGTTAAGTTAAAATTAAAGTTACCATTGTGGTTAGCAAATTATTTTATTTGTGTCAAAATTAAGAATTTGATTATATATATCATGGATTTTTCTCATTGAAAATATTTTTCTTCAGAAATATTTTATAGATTTTATTTTGTTCAGTTACTTTGTTATCATTTCCTAAAAGCCCTCTATAGTTAGCCTTAATTGAAATAGTGCTAGGTAGCTAAAAGATTCACAGAATAGAATGGTAATTAAGTATTTTGTGTGGATTTATTTAGGTACTTCTGAGAAGATCACTATATGTTTAATTCTCAGTCTCAGTTTACTTCATTTTGTCACAGTCCCAAATAGAGATTGTTGTTACAGGAAATCAAGCATCAGTTGGAAGGTTATAGAGGCTCAGAATTCTCACAGAGTCTTAGCCATAGCTGAAGGCTTTTGCATGATCTGACTATTTAGCAGTGGAAACTGATAGTATTTATTGTCCTGTGACACTCACGTTATTTAGCAAAAATATCTATTCAACATCCTCAATGAATATTCTCAACAATTTTTTGCTACTTCTGCTAAATGGATGAATGGTTTATAGTTTGCATTTTACATTTTCTTTTTATAGTAATTCAGGGACATTGTAAATTCAGGACATGCATGATATTTATTTATTTATTTATTTATTTATTTATTTTTACAGAAGAGTGAAAGAGAAGCCTAATGTTCTGCTAGTAAAAATACTCAGATTATATTATTGTAAAGATCATAGCTTAAGAATTGTTCAGATGTGGCATCTAAGAAATATCTTTAAGAATATTTTTGTTTATTTAGTGTGTGTGTTTTGTGTGTTTGTATGCATGCCACATTAATAAAGTTCTCATTGAACTTAGAAGAAGGTATCAAATTCTCCAGAGTTGGAGTTACAGGTGATTTTGAGCCACTTTATATAGATATTCAGTACTGAGCTTGAGTTCTTTACAAGAACAACGACACTTGTAAGTGTTCAACCATGTCTCTGCCTCAGAAAGAGGAAAGATGCTTATCTGTTAAAACGTTTTCATGGAATAATGAGTTCTTTTACCAGTCACAAGCCCAAAGTTAGAAAATCCAGACAAGATGTTTAAGGACAAAGGCATGGATATACAGGGGGAATAATCCAACTAACTCAGTCTGAGTGAGTTAACTCTTCTTTCAGTTTGACATAAATATCTACAGCCTATTTCCCAAGAAGACTGTGAGTACAGTGTGGTTCATTTTAATGGATGTATATAAAACTCTTTTAATGAGTAAATTTCTATTATCATTATACTTTTAAAACACTTCTTTTATATTCTAGTGGAAATTGTGTTAAAACGTAAAGAGTTCTTGAAGGTCTGAAAATTTGGAATATTTATTATTTTTATTTAATAAAGCAGGTCAATCTGTGTGAATGGTCTGGATAAAGGCAAAACTATGTGATGGGGCTTAGTTTAGCGAAATATGATCTGGCTTCTGATTGAGGTAAAGGCTACTGCTACTCTTTGTTTTCCTTTATTTCTCTTTGTTCCTAAACTTTTCATAGTCATAAATATGCATGAAGACTGGATTAGTTCTCGATAAAACCAGAGGGAAATCAGCTATTTCATCCAGTACTAGTATAATAATATTGGGGGCAGGGTAAAGTAAGCAATACTAGCCCTCAGCCAAGTGTGTGTTCTTTGCAATGTTTTCTTTGTTTGCTTGCTTGTTTGTTTGAGACAGTGTATCTCTGCATAGCCATGGTGTCCTGGAATTTGTTCAGTAAACCAGGTTTACCTAGAACTCAAGATCTGCCTGTCTCTGCCTCTAGAATGCTGAGATTAAAGGCATGTGCCATCGCACCCAGTTCAAACTCTGCAGCTCTTTCTTTAGTATGGTTATTGTGATTGGAAAACTGGACTTGTAGTTGGCATTGCCCAAACTAGACAGTGAAACGCATATTTGGGAGTAGAAGAGTCTGTTGGGTATTAATTTTGCCCTTGAACTTGTGGAGTAGTGATCAGGCTTATCACCATGGAAGTCACTGATGAATTTAAATACTAATTTCCTCAAAATCAGCCCAACTCAAGTTTTGAATACAGTTTCTCTATTCAACTCCTCACTGTACATGTCCATGTCTTCTATTTCTGACTTATTTGAATTAGAAGTGGACACTTGTAGTATCATTTCTTATATTGACAGTGCTTGAACATTCCTCCTGACCATTGTACCTGTTTATCATTATGATTTTTGATTCAGGAAATCCCAGTTACTTTTAATAATTCACAGTAGGTTTCCTAGCTGTACTTGTTAGGGATGTATAGCTACTGCATAGCTACTGCCTGCCCACTAAGTCTCATCTGCAGCTTCAACTTTCATTTGGTTGCTGCAAAGCTGGATCATTATGGGGCATATAGTGTAGGGACAGTGATCTCATTTCCTATGTCTCAGTTCTCACCTGCATCTAACATTAAAATAGTAAACTTATAAAGCCTATGATTAACATTATTTAAAAAAATGTATGAATGCAAAAAGGAAAAGGGGGCATGGGATAGGGGTTCCCTAAGGGGGGTGGGAGGGAATGAGGATAGGGGATGCCATCTGAAGTGTAAATAAAATATCTAATAAAAAAAAGTTTCTGGTGTATTTGGTTATCTGAAGAATTAGTGAATTCATTGTAGAAACTGTTTGGAGGAATGGCTAGCATAATGATTGTTGAGTAAATACTGTCATTATTATAGTGTTAAAAGAGGTTGCATGTGATGATCACATTAAAACCGTCTCATTATCATTTAGCTCTTTATTATATTACATGCTGTGGTGCTATAAAATATATTACTTACTTTTAAGAACAGTAAAAATAATTTACTTTAAAATTTTTGGATATATAAAGAAAATATGACATTACTCATAAAATGTCAATTACTTGGAGTGTATAATGAACCTTTTTTTCCATCCCATGTTCTCTGCTATTTGATGTCTGACACTTAAATATATGTTGTTTCTTTTTTTCCTTTCAAGTAGCATCACCTTTATTATCTGATAGTAATATTTAGTTAAATAAATGCCATAAGTCAATAGAATTTTCTCCCAGTATAATTAAAAATAGTCTATTAATTACTCATTTTCTATTTTGTTTTCATATAATACCATGACCAAAAGCAACTTGAGAAGGAAAGGGTTTATGTATCCCATTTAATAACCTTCAGAAAAATTCCATCCCTGAGTAAGTTAAGGTAATAACTTAAGACAGGAAAGTTGAGGCTGAAACAAAGACCATGAAGGCATGCCATTTATAAACTTTCTTCTTTCATCTTGCTTGGCTTGCCTACTTACAGTAACTAGGACCACCAAACCAAGCATGGGACTGCATTCTGTGTGCTAGGTTCTCCAACATCAATCATAAATCAGGGAAATATCCACATCTTGCCAACAGGCCAATTGGATGGGAATGTTTCCTGTAGAAACTTGATGCCCCAGGGAAGGGGGATGCTATCAGGTTGAAGTGGGAGTGTCTGGGTGGGTGAGAGAACACCTTCTCAGAAGCAAAGGGGAAGGGGAATGGGGTGAAAAACTCATGGATGAAGTTGGTTTAGAGTTGCCCATGCTTCTGTATTGATAACATAAATAAACTCATTCTTCACCAAGCTAAACTTCCATGGTATCTTCCCTTTGCTTGAATGTCAATTCCCTATTTGAAATGAGTAAATATTTGTATAGTATTTCCTGAAGAAAGTTTTTTACTGTTTATATTAACAGGAGCAAAAGTATGAGGTTTTATTTATTTATTTATTTATTTATGCTTTTGTACACATGCAATAGTATTAATAGAGTTTGAAGGTGTATATTAAACCAGTAACTAATAATATATGAGCCAAGTTACTTAAAAAGGATTTTTATTCATATCCAGATGGTGGATAGAATTTTCTATATATTAGATTCATTTCAAAATCTCTTCTTATTAAATGTAGACTTCTTAGAAATTGGTTTAATTTTTCTTATTCTATTTTAATATCATCATAATATTACATTAGAGTGATATAAATTACAAATAATTTGTCTTGTTTTGATTTTTATTTTTTGATTTCATTTTAAAATATTTTTCTGCACATTTATTTCTAAATACCTGTTGTGATTTTGATACAAAGTTTTTCCTAAAGCCTTATTCATTAAATAATTTGTCTCCAGAGAGCAGTACAGCCACTAAAAGGTAAGTGAATTCAAAGGGCTTTGATCTAACAGAATGATAATATGACAGTCTCATTGAGAGTAGGGAAATTTAGAGTGTATTCTAGTTCAGTAGGATAAACCACTGACTTATGGGCACAGAGGGAAATTTTCTGAACAGAACACCAATGGCTTATGCTCTAAGATCAACAATAGACAAATGGGATCTCATAAAATTGCAAAGCTTCTGTAAGTCAAAGGACATTGTCAATAGGACAAAACAGCAACCAACAGATTAGAAAAAGATCTTTAACAATCCTACATCTGATAGAAGATTAATATTTAATATATACAAAGAACTAAAGAAAGTAGACTATAAAGAACCAAATAAACTTATTAAAAATGTGGCACAGAGCTAATCAAATAATTCTCAACTGAGGAATATTGAGTGGCCAAGAAGTACCAAAAGAAATGTTCAACAACTTTAGTGATAAGAGAAAGACAAATCAAAACAACCCTGAGATTCCACCTCACACCAGTCAGAATTGGTAAGATCAAAAGTTACAGCAGATACTGGCAAGGGTGTGGAGAAAGAGGAACACTCCTCCATT